>NW_010308725.1:94017-155116 GCF_000700745.2 Antrostomus carolinensis
AGAGTTGGAAGAAAAGCACTGAACTTTGGTCTTCAGTTCTCTCTGGCGTTTTTGTCATTGTGATTAATGCTTATGGATTCGTTTATGTGGCTTAATTAATCCTTCTGGACAATGGATATAATCTTAATCTTAGGTATTTTGTCAGTATGATGCAAAATAATGTTATGTAGTTTTGAACAGTATTTAAATAGTTGGATGAAAAGGCATTTAGGGCTAAAATGGATTTGTTATGTCACTTGTCACTTGAATCTGCTGGTATAGGACATTCTGTGCAAACTGAATTGCCTTTTGTACCTGGCACAATGCATTCCCTTTTTATTTGCTCATACCATGAAATTCGGGACTAGAAGTTATATGTTTGGCAACAAGTAGGTCTCACAGGAGTTTGGATGTCAGAGTAAAATGGGATTTCATCGCATAATGAAGTGGAAAAAGGGAATGAACCCCTAAAAAAGAATTTTACCAAATTTTTCCCATGGACATTATGTTATTAGAGTAGCTAGTGAGTTAAAACAACATCCAAAATCCCAACAAGCCAAGAAAGATCATAAAACTGCAAGGAGCGGGAAAAACAGCACACAGCACACAAACAATGTAAATTAAGACAATGACTGTAAATGCCAGCAGTCCCTAAAACATTAGGGACTAATTTCTAACAAACCATTAGCTGTATGGGGAATTGTCAAACATTATTAAATATAATTTGCTACATCTGTTTTATTATAGGATTCATTTGGCACGTATGCTATTTATGTTGTACACAATTTATTTCTTTTTCTTTATATACTTTTTTTCTTTAAGCCTTACCTGACACCCAAGCGTAGTACAGCAAGCAGATTAGGATTTATTTCACTCCTACTGTAGGAACTCAATTTGTGTGTTTGCATGCACACTTACATGTGAACCAGTTTTCCTCCTCCCACGGGCAGCTGTACACGAATGTTTCTGCATCACAATCAGCAGCCAGCCCCCAGTGAGTGTTCTTTCTGCTGCCTAATGCTATGAATACATGTATGGAGGACATGGTTTGCAGCCTCTGCAGGGATACTGTTACCATCAATATAATTGTGTCATTAATATTTAAATGGAATCATGCTCTGAATTGCATTGGGGTTTTTTAAGCTAATATTCAAGGAGTAGGTGATAGCCTGTAAGCATTGATATCAACTGCATCGGCCAGCCAACGCTGTTATCTCAATCAAAAATAATAATGTCATCCATAACACTGTAAAGATTTATTAGTTGTGACATATCTATACATTAACAAATCACTACATGGCCCTGAATGCCAAGTAGAGAGAACCAGTCTCATAAGTAATAGTAAGACCTTTTGGAAACCCCATTAAGGAGTGTTTCACACAGGAAAAAATTGCTTCAAAAATAATACAGATTTGTTTGTTGTGTGTGCGTGTGTGTGTGTGCACGAGTGATGGACAACTGTCTGTTCACTCTTGCTCTTCTACAGTCAAGATGGGTGTTGACTAGCAAACCAGAATGGGCCCCACAAGTATTTTCTGGTGCAGTTCTGGCTTGGGTTCTGCTGTAGCTTGAAATTGTTCTGATTTGGTAGTACTTTCCCTTCTACAAAACTATGGAATAACTCCCATTGAGTTGTTTTGAGAAGATATCACAGTTAGCATGACTTTTAAGCTTGATTTCACTCCTTCGTCATAATTGTTTATAATGTCCATTCCTATGCTGGCAATAAGGTGATCTTCTTTTCTGACACTTATTTTGGCAGGTTTTAGTGGTTGGATGTACAAAGCATAAAGTCAGGAATTTATTTGTGATGTTAAGATTTTTTAAAAAGCAGTTACAATAGTGGAAAGTGCAGACTTACATTTTCCATTCACACTTAGCTCTTTCTCTGTGCTCTTTACATCTCAGTTGTTCTGGTGGTGGAAACTTCCTCAAGAAAGAAAAGACGAAAGTACCTGGCATCTGAGAAGCCCTGCCCCTGAGAGGAATACTGCTGAGTCCAGTCACTCAAGATTCATGAGACAGTCCATAAATATCAGAAGATTTAAGTAATAATAAGCTAGAGTGATTTTTTTTTTAGTCTGCTTCCAGGTTGTCTTATCTTCGTAGCTCATATTACCATTATCAGCATTTTCTTCAAAACAGAAACATTGAAAAATGTCCAGGCACATTCTCTCCAGAGTTAGTTTCCTAGTATAGGCAGAGCTTTAGTGTCTAGGGACTTTCTGTTCCTGCCCTCTTGAAGGAAGAGCTTATACAGTTGTTATGCCATAACCTGTACCAGAGAAGAAATGAAATTTTCTGGTCTGAGTCACTCTTTTCATTCTCTAATACTATCTCCTTCTAATTCTTGTCTCAGGGATAAGCACACCACTCAGTGCTCCAAGGTTGGTTTCTCTTGTTTAGTTACCCATTGCCAGAAACTTGAGGTCAACTGTGACCCTGAGGATTTTGGAAATTTGACATCTTCTCTCTTTTGTTACCTTAAGCAGTCATGTTGCTAAGAGATGACAATCCTGAGACACAGTGTACAAGGATAAGAAGGACACTGCTTGGATGCAGCTGAGTCCTCAGCCTAGTGTCCCCTGGACTTTCTCTTTCCTTTGTTTTCAGGGGCTGCAGAAAGAGCTCGTGCTGCCTGTTGCTCAAGCTGCTTCTTTGCTCCTCACATCAGGACACTATACCACAGATTTCCTCCCACTACCTTTTTAATATAGTGCTTTATCTTCATCCACACACCTCAGTCACAGTCCCTCCAGCTCTTTCCTCTTGTAGGATTACTTTTCTCCTTCCCTCAGCAGTGTTGTCCCATTACAGTTCATCTGAATGCCAGTGCCAAGATGATTTTCTTATTCTGTTGCTTTACCTTCTCCTTCCCTGACATTTCACTTTCAAGGTCTTTCACAAACTATCCATACACCACTGTCCTTTTTTGCTGATAACTGACTCCCAGGTGACCCGTAGACAATGGTCTACCTTGCTCACTTGCCAAAGTTTCAAACAAGCTTCATACTCTTTTCCTTAAACTTGGGATGAGCTCACTGTGAACATCCACCAACTTTTACCTCTTTCCCATATCCTCTTTGGATCTGTGTATGGCCAAAAACCCATTGCAATCCTAACTGTGTATGACTATGCTGGAGAAATAAGGTAGAACAGAGTTTATCCTTGTACTTTTGCGTTTGTAGTCACTAAGCCAGTGGGCAGGACATGGAAGTCTCAAGTTAACAGTTACAAGTGGTTGATTTTGTACGGTCTTTAGGGAGGATCAGCCTTTGCCAAGCATTTGTGCAAAGGGTGGGAAAGTAAAACACTGAGGGTATTCTGTTGATCTAATTCATCAAAGATTCAAAGGAAAAACTGGTTTTGACTAATTTCATACTTTGGAGAGAAGAAGCAGCAATTCCTATTTGACGGAATGTCCTGTTTTGGGTTTTAAAATATTGTAAAAGGTTTTAATGAAAGTAAAATGCTTATATACAAATGAAGCATACTGAAAGACTCTGTGTAATTTTTGAATGTTACTTCAACAAGATTTTTGAGATTTTGTTTTGTTCCTGAGCTGTGACAGAAGTATGTAATCCTGCGAGCTCTAATCCTGCAAGCTCTGCACACTGAGGGGTCTATTTCCTGCCTGGGAGAAAGCTTTCTTGTCAATGTAGCTGTGGAAAAACCAAGCAGCACCAACATTTACCCTCCTGATGGTGTTTTGACCCAGGTTGACCAGGACCCCTCTTCCTGGTTGGCTTAAAAGATCTGGTAGGATCAGCTGTACAGGCTTTTAACTCATATTTTCTGCTGGAACATGTAATTTATTGAGCTGTAGTGGATAATATGTTAGGAAAACACTTTCCAGAGTGCTCTATCTCATAGGTATAGAGCTTCTGATATTATTGTAGGAATGCATCATAAGCCAAGAATTTCACCCTTGAGGTAAAATACAAATATTAAAATCTTTTTACATATGGGGAAGTGAGACCGGAGTGGTGCAGTGATTTGTGTAGGTGCATATGGCTACTCAGTGATGGAACTGAGGACTGAACCTGCCTTCCTGCTTACACTCCAAGTAGAGGTCTGCCTTTCCCACCCATCTCACTCACAACCAGCCTCTTCATATGGTTTGTGGTTTGTACATCACGATAAAAGTTACACTTAATTGATAACTGATAAATTTTCCACTTGGAGTGGGATGATGTAAGAATACAGAGGAGGGTTGAATATCATCAGCAGCTTTCTTAACTATGTATTAAAATGTATAAAGAGCAGACAAATTGCATTTGCGGGTACTTCTGATTGAGAGAAGGAGCTTTTGCCAGAGAATTTAACGCCCAAGACACTGGAATATTAGAGGCACTGCTCAGGAAAATTGTGAAAAGGGACCAAAACAGCAATTCGGTCCTAATATTGAGACCATGCAGAGACCATGTTGAGGAAGTATGAGCTGCCTTGATAGAAAACACCTATGAGGATGTTAGCAAAAAGGCAGATATAGGCTTTTCACAGCAGTGTGTGATAGGAGGGCAAGAGAGATGGGCATAACATGAAACCAGATAAGGTCAGACTGGATATGAGGATAAACTTTTCAGGACAGTGAAACACAACAAAGGTTACCTGTCGAGGCTGTGCAGTCACCATCCTTGGAGATTTTCAAGATGACTAGATAAAGCCCTGAGCAACCTGATCTCGTCTCATAGCTGATCCTACTGTAAGTATCAGGGTCCTCAACTGTCCTATGATCATATAGAAATGGGACTCACTTCACCCCAGAAGCCAATCTGGGACCTTGAAGTGTGTTGTTGCCCATAGCAGAGTCAGGACATACCAGGAATCATTCACCAACTGCACAACGGAGCTAGGATGCAAGAAACCAGGATTCGGCCTTTGCTGACCAGCTTCTCAATATTACCAGCTAATCCTTGCTTTCCATTCCAACTAGCTTCAGGCCACAGAAAGCCTTTTTACTTCTCTTTGTCTGTCTCTCTCCCCTCCTGAATTTTGTGTAAAGCCAAGAGAGCTGGACATGAGGTTTATTCTACATTAGAAGGGTATGTTCAAATGTTGTGGCATGTAATTATATATGTCCTTCTATACCAAGCTTTTGCATATTGCTTTTAAGTGCTGCTCACTCTGTTAGCAGGGCAAAATTAAATATTGTCTTCCTATCCCCCACATGGCAGCATCTATGACTAGACCATCAAATCAGTCAGTGACATACCACTGGTGGAAAAGTCATCAATCTGTCGCCATAGTGACACATCCCCTGCTAAGATACTTCTGGGCAAGGCACAGCCAAGAAGCAAAGTTCAAAAGGTGGGGTTCTTTATGCTGCAGATGCTGTTTGTGTTTGTTTTTTATGCTTTTTCAGTGTTGGTTTGTGGGTTGGGTTTTTTGTTGTTTGGGTTTTGTGGGTTTATTTTTCAAATGGGTATTGCTGCCATATATGCTTAGGTTATTTTTTTCCTCTTTTGTGCACTAGTTTCAATCTTGTAAAATTGAACATCAAACAGATGATGAGTTAGGACCAAAAAAGCCTGGATCCAAGGTAACAATAATGGTACCTACACATTTTTATAACGGGGTTACTTAATGAGAAATCCCCCAGCTCCAAACTCTCAGGAATTCTGTGTGTGGCCAGGGCTGAAATCCAGATCTGATTTCTCCACTCTGAGCTCACCTCTAACAATTAAAAATCTTTTTCTGGATTAATAAGCATGCCAGTGCAAGAAACTCATGCTCATTTTACTTATTTTTGGACCTGTCCATTTTAGCACATAACTTAAAAAAAAAAAGTCTAGTGTTACTTATTGTAGTATTTGGGAGTTCTGAAAAATTGCCTGCCACTAGAGGTTATTCAAATTCTGGTCTTGATGTATTAGCCTAGACAGTTTTAAAGCCATATCTACAGCAAGTAGTTAGCCATACTGCTGAACAGACATTTTTTTAAATGAACTACAAAGAATAGCCTATTGTGGTTAGCTTATTTTATTTACAGCGTTTCACATGGTGTGAACATTAAAAATTTACAGAGTAATATTGATTTGCAGCTCCATCAAACCATTTCTACCCAAACTACGGAACCAAACTGTTTAAGGAAAGATGCTTTATTCGAATGCTTTTTTGTGCTGCTCTGACTGCTGCTCTCTGCAAGGCAGCCATAAATTCACCTCCCAGCAGAAAGTTAAAGAGGAGGTTCAGAAAATAAATAATTGCCAGGAAGCATCAAGAAAAGGAGTCTTGGTACTGTGTGTGATGCAGGAGAGCTGGAGGAGACTGGTGTGTCTGATAAGGGTTTAATAAATGCCTTTTAGGGGACAGTGGGTCCCGCAGCCAGCTGGGACGCGGGGTGGCACTGTTGTCAGCCACTTGGCTGGCTCTGAAGCATCACCCCTTTTCAGCTGGTGAGAATGATTTTTTTGCCATTTCTGTCAATCCCCAGATAAAAAAAGCTCACAAATTTGAATAGGCCAGAAAACCAAATTATACCAGGTAATAGCCCATAGTTTTGCAGTGATACTTCTGCCTGACAAGTGAGCCATAAAAGGGGAAAAGTAAAAAAAAACCAAAAAACCAAAACCTCTAAAAATCAAAAAAGTCACAAAAGTCCAAGTAACCTTTCTTTTTTTTAAAAAAACAAAACAAAACAAACAAAACCCATAAACATGAAAAGTGTGTGCTGGAAATAGAGATGCCCTTCTCAACCTCATTAATGGGAAGTTAATTAGGCATAAAATTTATGAAAGACATCAGAAACATGATCTTTTTCCCATTAGGGGAAGACAGGGCTAGCTTAAAGTCTCTGGGAGAGCTGGGTGAGATTTGTGTGTAAAACGATACAACTCCATAAGGAAAGATATATTTGAAACATCTGGTAAAGTTCTTTGGCCAGTGATGTGTATGTCTTGAAAAATATATATAGAATCTGTTTGGTGTCCTCTGTACTAGACACATGGAATTAAACTGTATTTCATGCAGATGTTATCAACTAGATTATTCACCTCTCAGTTTCTCTGCTCACAAGTTCTGTGCACACTTTGGAACTAAACTGTCAGAATTTCAAAAGAAATTGCAATGGTGGGGTGACCAGGCTTCGCTTGTCAAGACAAGGGAGATGAAAATCCAGATATTTTGGAAGTATTAATCTAATTCTACTGCTGTTAGCCTTTTTTTTTTTTTTTTTTTTTTTTTCCCTCAGTGCTGTAGCCCAAAAAATTCTAAAGTGAAACTTTTAGATTTGCACCAGTGCAAGTTACAGCAGGATCAAATTAAACTTAACTCATTTAACTCACTGCTCATATTAACTCACCAACATAGTAAGGGCCAGAGTCACAGTTAGTTCGTTTGAAAGCATCCAGAGTGGAGGAGAAGAAATAAAGATAGGATTTGGTGGCTCAGTCTAATACTTCTGAAAACAACACATCAAAAGAAGATCTAGTAAGGGCAGACGAAACTTTGCTTGAAGTTTGTGGGTCAAATCCAGAGAAGACCTGCATGACAATGCCTTTTATACAGTAGGTGTGAGGAGGTGAAAAAAGATTGAGTCATTGTCAGTAATATGAATGCACAGATTTCTCACTGGAAGGGCAAGTAGCAAGAACAGAAAAAAGTGGCGTCTGATCTCCATGGCAACACCTCCCACTTGCATGGGTTGGCTGTGGGGGTCTGCCATTCCCCTGGAGGCGACACAGCATGGAGGGGTTTAGGGGCTGGGGTCTGTAAAAAGAGCAACAGGCCAGAGACAAAGTTGGGGTTGCTTTACAGCAGTCTGTTGTCAGTCTGTTTACAGGCCTTTGTCCAGTGTCTAAATTACTCAGTGTGTTACTTGGCGGTTTATGGCCAGATCTGAAGACACTTACACTCTCCAAGTAAGTGTAGGTGATTGAGTCCATCAGTATAATCCATTACCTTCCCCAGCCTAATCTTTTAAGTCTCTGGTAATTTTTTTTCATTGGTGAAGTAACTTCAGCACCTGCAGTTTTGCTCTAGGGGATATATAAGAAAGGAAAATTGTCCCTCTGAATACAGGATTGCTTTGGTCCATAAAATGGGGCATCCCAGGAAGGATTTATTATTTGTAATGGTCTTATAAGTGATAGTGAGATAAAAGAAATGTGAGATTTGAAACAACATGAGTGTTTTAAGGAGAGATCTGAGTGACAGCAGATAGTGAAAATACCTTCCTTCTCTCTGCTGGCATTTCAAATTGTCCATTGAATCAAAAAAGCTTCACATTGGGGGGAAGAAAAGAAAGAAAGAAAAGGAAAGGTAAAAACTCCATCATAATCTAGTTATATTGCTGTCAAAATTAATGTCAGGGATCCTGTTCATCTTTATCAGGCAGAATCAGCCCTCCTAGTGAGACTATGCTATGGACATGGGGCTTGCCTCCAATCCCACTTCAAAAAAGGTGAAGTGGGGCTGCTTATCTGAAACACTGGTCATGTCAATGGGAAAATTATGCAGGAGGGAGTTGCATCTCCTCCCGATTCCAGTTCTCTATCTTTTACAAAGATCTGTCTTAATGTTACAGTCCTGTGCTACCTTGTCATACAAACCACTAAAGGAGGGAGGGGGAGGAAGGCAATTCATTCTACAGAAGTAGGTACACTAGAGAGGTATTTAGGTTTTATAAATAGGTCTATAAATAATACATTTCTATTTCTGCTGGTTTTATTGCTATTGATATGCAATATAGTCCTCTGGGCTTAAATCTGCAGATATTTTTATTACTTGAGGTCATTGCCATGTTGCATTGTACAAATAGCACACCACATTCACCTCAGCATATGTTTATTTTTGCATGCCTCAGTGGCTGTCTTGAAAAGGCAATGCATCGGGTGTTATCCACCTCTGCTACCTGTCCTTAGATTTTGCTAAGTGCATACTTTTATGGATCAGTTGAAAAGCCCCAATCACTCTGTAATTTAAGATTTTATGCCTGAGTGCTGGATCTCATCCTAATAAGTGTGGTGGTGGTGTGTGCATGTGTGTAAGGAGGTATAAAAGAATATAATGCTTTGTTTCTCTGATGAGCTTCTGTGACTATTTCATGATATTGTCTGCACCTTTGCTAATTGAATAAGGATTATTTTGGAACGAGGAAAGCTGTAGAAGCTGAATAAGATTCAGTGAGTGGAATTAAAATGTTAACATAGATTGCTGTTAAAGAGACAGTTCCCTTTTTCTCAATGTACATAGAGGGAGCAGAGGTGAGTGGTAGGTGGTCAGCTGCTGGGTTTTATTCTCTTCCAGCTTACAGTGTGGAATACCACTAGTCTGCAATAATTACCTCTTTGAAGCTTACTTTAATTGGATTGTTATATATGTCAAGTCACCAAATGAGACCCAAGACTGCTTGCCTGCTGCTGTGTAACTACCCAGCAAAAAATTGCTACCTCCATTAAGATATTTGTGTGCTGGCTCCTGAATTTTGCCACGTGCTGGCTAGTATATGCACAAACAGCCATGCTGTAAAAATCCCACTGAAGATATAGGGCTTGAATGTTTATGGTGCAGTAAAATCATGCAGACACCTCTGTGTTCCTCTCAGGCTCTGAGTTCGAGCCAGGCTGAAGCCAGGATGCAAGTCTACGCATCAGATAACCCAAGCTATCGTGGCATTGTAGAAGCAAAGAGCAAGCCTGCAGTTGTATACGGCTCTACCAAAGCCATCTAGCACCCGTGTCTGGAGAGGGATGGAAACCAGAGATGTGCCAATGCAGACCATAAAGCACCGAGACTGCACTGCCATTTCCAAGCAGTGCCTAACAAAATGAAAAGCTCTGCCCTTTCCCCTTGTCATCACCTCTGTCACACCATCACACAGAGATCAACCTCTAGCTCACAGAAAGGCTTTCAACTAAAATATATTAACCTTGACTCTCTCAAGTGTCACTACTCTAATTGAGACTTAATGTATTTACCTCTGGTTTTGTCACACTCCCTCCTGCTCCCCTTTTATTGGTACCGTGTTGTATTAGCATCCATAAGCATATGCCCTTTCCTGCACATGTCAGATGTGCAGAGTGCTGTCAGTAAGACCTATCATTTATCCAATGGTGTTTTGGATCATTAGCAGAGTGTCACAGTTTCACCCTCCATCCTGGTGCTTTCCCTGAAGTAGATTTCACTGCATAAGTCTCATTTTCAAAATGATGGCTTAAGTGCACATGTTAATTGCAAGATTTAATTATACGGCAGCGAACTTGTGAAATTTTCCTCCTAATTAACAAGGAAAAGCTTGGCGCAGGAGAAAGGGTATAATGGGGAAACGCCTTTTGAATTTCATCATTAACAAGTATGGCACATGGTTTTTGCAAAGGTGCATGCCCTGGCTCATTGACTTCTCTGTGTGAGGATGGATTAGGTGCAGGTGAAGGCCAAGAGGTGCACAGCCAGGCACCTGTGAGGAAAACACTGGTGTAGGAGCTGGAGGGGAGCAGAGCACTAGCATTACAAGAGAAATAGCCAGAGAGTTTCAGGGAACTTCTTTTCACAGGCACGTTGACCTGCAGCAAGAAAGGTGAGCCCAAATCAATTTTAAACAGAGATTTCTTTCCAAATTGGTACCTAGAGATTCAGTTCAGATTCATATCCAGTCTCCAGGAACTACATCCCTGCATTAGATGGGAATTAGAGACTCTGGCAAAAAAAGTGCTGCTTACACCAGAATGAGAATCTGTTTCTATTTCTGCAGATCTGCCTGCCTGCCTCCTAATGTGTCTTTCAAAGGTGGCACACCTGTTTTTTCTCATCTTGGGTTTGGTTTGTTTTTTTTTTCTCTTTTCTTTTTCTTTTCTTGTTCCAGTAGACAGTTCAAATATTTAGCCTTTCTCTTAACTCCTTTCTCCTTCCTTTCCCCCAGAAGCTGTGCTGGCTGTCAGAGTGAACAGAGCCAGTGCCAATAGCAGGGAACTGGAAATTAGAGTATATTAGACAGTTAATATCTTCTTTTGGGTAAGGCTCTCTCACAAGCCCATCCTAAACTATCTGAAGGGGTACAAAGGGCACATCAGCACTACATCCCCCCTCTGCCTATAGCTTGTTCTCCTTTCCTTTAGCCTTTGGCATTGCATATGTCATGTTTTTATATTATCTTATTGCCTCTGGTGCTAAAAGGCTGATGTTCTCAGGATCTGAAGCACTCTGCTCTTCCTGACAGCCTTGGCTCCTTGCCCCACTTCATTCCTCCTGGGGCTCCCATTTCCCACTTGTCACTAGAGTCTCCTAGGTCCTGGCAATCACCTTTTGGGGAGGAAAGGGCAGCACTGGGAATCCCTCTGAGACTGGAGAGCAGGAGGGTTGTGGCAACAGCCTACGGCTCTTTCTTTTGCAAGAGCTCAGTGTGGTGGAATTAATCTTGTGCAGTTTTGGAGATCCCATACAAGTAGACATTGCAGTGTTTCAGGATTTCCAGACAACTGCTTTGAACACAATTGTAAAGTTGCATTCCTATAAAATAAAAATATTTTATTCTTCTTTTGTATTTCTTTTAAATAAAAAATTGCATTGTAATTCAGAATGCAACATCCCTTCTAAGATTAGGATTTGAATCTTTGATTTTTGACCTTATAAAAAACGGGGGTTTTGTTTGGTTGGTTTTTTTTTTTCCTCTGGGTGAACACTCCCATGGAAAGTCCCAAGACTATTATTTTCATTCAGCATGTAGTCACCCTATCTAATGTTAGAATTAGAGGGTTGGAGCACCTCTCCTTCGAGGACAGGCTGAGAGAGTTGGGGCTGTTCAGCCTGGAGAAGAGAAGGCTCCCGTGAGACCTTATAGCGGCCTTCCAGTAGCTGAAAGGGGCCTACAAGAAAGCTGGGGAGGGACTTTTTATAAAGGCAGTTAATGCCAGAACAAGGGGAAATGGCATTAAACTGCAAGAGTGTAGTTTTAGATTAGATATTAGGAAGAAATTCTTCACTGTGGGGGTGGTCAGACACTGGAACAGGTTGCCCAGAGAAGCTGTGGATGCCCCCTCCCTGGAAGTGTGCAAGGCCAGGTTGGATGAGGCTTTGAGCAACCTGATCTAGTGGAAGGTGTCCCTGCTGATGGCAGGGGGTTGGAACTAGAAGATCATTAAGGTCCTTTCCAACCCAAATCATTCTATGATTCTGTAATTTCACATGCTGCTTCTTTAAGGCACACTGCACGGATACACTTTTCTGTACTCTCAGACTTCAGATAATGAATAATCATATTCACGGATCAATCTAATTAGGTAGCAGAGAGCATTGCCTACAACAGAGTGAAAAAGTGTATATATTCACAGCTAGACAACTGTTCATTAGGGGCCTGACCTTGCAGCCATTATTCATGTTGAGTGGTACTCACTTATAGGAGATACTCCCATTGTCTTCAGCATGCATATTACTACATAAAATATTATCTGCCAATGTTATGACTTCCTTAACATCCCGATATTTTCTACCTACAATGACACCTGGTGTAAATTATGCAAACAAATTTTTGAAGAGAAGGCAGCAATGGCAGCGGTGCTGTGCATTTCATTGCATCTGTAGGAAAAATCCCTCCCGCCCCGTCAAGCCAGTCACCACCCTAGAGCTGAGATAATCATAGCTGGCCTTGAGTATGTTCCTAGGCTGTTGCTGTGTGATTTACACTTTGTTTACTTAACCCTCGTGAGGAAACTTGTCTGACTTCAGGCTGCAGAGCAGCAGAAGGGAATGGTCAGTAGACCATGCTCCAGCTGATGGGGCAGTTACCAGCAGCTGGGGGCCCGTTAACGTATTAAAATGCACTAATGCAATTGCAAGCAGTTGTTTCACCAGTCCCTCAGGGGTGAATGGATTTGAATTGCAGATTCTTGTTTTCCTTTTCTGGGGCTGTCAGCATTTTCTTGTCCATTTTCATCCTCTTAGCTGGGAGATCTAAGTCCCTGTCTGAGCTAGCTTGGTCAGTCTGAGTGCTGCGCGTGCCTACACACAATCTGTGTGCCACACAATCCTGCATACATACAAACCTCTGCCAAGGGTTGGCTGGGAGCAAACTGGTGCTGCCAGTCCAGTTCATACACCCATTTCTTCTTGTCCCTGTTCCCTTGGGAATGGACAGGGAATAGGCAGCATTATTTGGTCACTGTGTTGGTGGTTAGCTACTCTTCTGTTGCAGTAGAGAGTAAGCAGAAGCTATTTGTTATCAGGAACCATGTAACAGATCATCATATCATTTTTTATTTCCCAGCGAATCCATTCAATGGTGGAAGGAGTGTTTGGCGTCTCCTTTCTCAGAGAGCATACCCACATGAGGGGTCAGTCTAACATGAAAGAAGTTGTTGTGTTTCAGAGACAGAGAATTAACTTGAAGGCTTGGGATATCCAGGTTTTCTCCTAATTTTGCTGCACAGTGCCTGCAGAACCTTAAATAAATCATTTATTTACTCTCCCTGATCCAGTCCTCTGGGACATTTTGGAGACCCATGTGCCCTGACAGAATATTTGCTGCTCTGTCTCTGCTCTGACTTGCCCATTAAAGAGAAGTTTTTCAGGGGCAAGGGTATTTTCCTGTGCTGTACTGCTTTGTAAAAAAGGGGATAATTTCTTGCTCAGCTGAGCAATGAGAAATGGGTGATCTTTTCATTGCAACAGGGTAAAACCCATCTGTCTGTGCTACATCTTGATTGTCACACAGCCTCCGACCCCATTTCTGCATCCAGTGTTTGCACAGTCAGACCCCCATCTTGCCTTGCTCTGCAAGCACCACTGTACCACAGATAATAATAACAAGGCAGCCCCTGTATTTGTTTAATCCTTTGCTATGTGACAGGTTTTCGATATAGGTAAGCTTCGTGGAGGAAGTGGAGGTAATGAGCTTGTGTATTGGCTTAATATATCAGGCAGCAATATTCGTATGTACAAGGCACCTTCTAACTACTGTGAGTGGTTTGTGAGCAGCAAAGATGCTATCTGCTGCCAGGAAAGGAGGCTGTTTTTAATATGTGAGGCATGTGTTGCTGTCAGGTTCTGTCAAAGAAAGGATGGCTTGTCTTATCTTGAGATCGGGCAGCTCTGAATACAACCGTGGACATGGTGAGGTGACACAGGGAGGTGAGCTCCAGAGACAGCATTTACAGGGAGAGTGGATGTAAGGATTTTGTGCCCAGCAGATCCTCTCCCCTCTCTTCTTTCTCCAGTGAGGAGCTGCCCTGAGAAATATGTTAAAGCTGTTTCCTCTTCAGTTCTATGAGGATACACAGGATTTGGTGCAGAGCCATTGAGCGTGTACATAGGGCCAGGGTGATCAGACAGCAGGTAACAGGGGCCATGGCTGTAGAGAAGTGACACTGTACCAGCTCCCATGCCCCTGTGAAACTCTCCCAAGCTAGTGGTGTGCTTCAGGTTTCTGTTGTATCTGATGACAGCAAGAGCAGAAGCACATTCCCACAGTCCAGGAGTTATACAGACAGGGCTCTGTGCTCAGACAGGTGCTTTCAAGCCCATCAACATCCATGTTATTGCTGGAATTTTGGCTATTGAGTGTTGCTCTTCTTGCTTTTCCCAGTATCAGTCCATGTACACCAGGGCTTTTACTCTGTTTCATGGAGAATCAGGCAAAAACTTTGAGCCCGATGATGGTAGAAAATGATCTGACTAAACTGGGAGTGATCAGGAGATCAATAACATATTGTGGTGGTTTCATTTGGCTAACACTTGGCTAGCAACCAACACAGCTGTTTACTCACTTTCCCCCACCCCCAGGGAGTGGATAAGGAGACTTGTAGGTTGAGATAAGAAAAAATTAATAATCTAAATAAAAAAAACCCTTAAAATAATACTGATATTAAAATAATAGTGCAATAATAATAGTAATACAATATGCAAATGAGTGATACACAGTGCAATTGCTCACCACCTGCCAACCAAGCCCAGCCCATTCCCAGATAACGATCCTGGAGGAGCAACAATCCCGAACTGAAACTGTGATCCTGGAAGAGCGAGAGCCTGAGTGAAAGTCAGAGAGAGCTAAAAGACCCTCACTAACATACTGGACATAACATGATATGATATGGAATATCCCATTGGCATACCCAAATGCCAATTTAGCTTATTAATTTAAATATTCCTCACCCCCTTATATCTTGTGTCTGCAGACTGACAGAACACAAAGTCCTTCACTTCCAATGACAAAAATGCAAACACTGGTATGTTATCAGCATTTCTCTCATAACAAGTCCTAGGCTGAAATCAAAACACAGCACTGTTCTAGCTACTAAAAAGAAACCCAGCTCTGTCCCTGCTAAAAGCCAGGGCACATTTATATTCTATTAAAATTAATCTGGTCCTTATGGGTCAGGCATCTATTCAGAAGTTCACTGAAGCTGTGGAGGTCTGCATTTGATTTGAGAAGGTCGGTCTGTCAAGATGCAGCTAATTCTGGCCAGGATCCTACTGTTGTCCCAGTCTCTGGAGTCAAGTTGATCTTGAGTAATGTGATATTCTCAGTATCTTCTCTCTTGTAATTTTTAACTCTTTTAGAGGCTTTCTCCCTCTTTTCATTATAGCTGAGTGCCAGGTCTGTCTGAAGCCACACAGAGCCCAGGATAAGGACCTGGTGTCTGAAGGGGATGGAGACCCAAGGGCAGCCCAGTACTGCCCCATCCCCAGCTGGCTGCCCCTCTCCTCTGTGCAGCCTGCTGTGCCCATCAATGAGACCAAGTTCTTAGCAGCTTTCAGACACTCTGTTCTCATGTTGAGAGGGAAGCAGAAAGTGATTGCAAAAATTATCTCAGACCCATTCATCTGAGAAGGGCTCTCTGACAGGGTTGTGATTTTCCTGATTCCTTTTCCATAGTGCTGGCAATGATACAAAAGTGAAAAAAACACAGAAAAGCTTCTACTCTAAAAAGAGCTGTTGCTGTATGGCAGTCCTGTGATGACTTATTGCCAACAGACATGTGATTTTACTATAGATCTGCTTTAGGTCATAAGTGCAAAAACGTATCTCGTTAATATTTAAAGATGCTTAGCACAAAAGCATGCATAATTAAACAGTGCATCAGAGCTGATAATTCCAAATAATTTGTCTTCTGAAAAAGGATTTTTGTAATTTGTTAAACTGGTTTGAAATCTGCAGCTTAGCAGCAGGAGTATGTTTGCACTACAAAATGAATGATATTAAATGTTGGGCTGTGTCCATCCTCTCTGAGAAGAAAAAGAGATATGGCATTAGTGAGCATTTTTAAAAATGCACGTAAGTGTGGATTCAGCATTGCGCAAAGCTCTGAGATCTATGTCTCATTTTTAAAAGCAAAACTATATTCCTGCCAGGTGTGGCATTGCTTTCTCTCCCAGGTCATTTTCATGTTCCATAAGGAGCTCATTGATATTAACCATGTCTTTCGATAAATAACTCAATAGTGAAGTTATGCCTGTATAAGAATGATCTATTAGTTAGAAAAACAAGTGACATACAAGACAAATATGAAAAAATTAATGGTGTCGGGTACAAGATACCACATATTGTGAGCTTTTCATTACATCCGAAAGGCTATCTGAGCACATTTTCTGCCTGGATGCTAAAAATCTATAAGGAAAGAAAATGTGCTTATGATCCATTGCAAATCATGCTTTTCAGAAGTGCCAAAATACAAATTGATGTGTGACCATAGCTATTCTTTAATTTAATGTAAGATCAAAAATCAAATGGCATCTGTTTTTGGCACACTCTGATCACTGATCACACAGGAGAGTTATTTACAAGGCAAATCTAAAAAAACCTGTTTTACAGGTCTCACTGAAGGTATTCCTAGAAGTTACCGAAAATGTCAGAGTCTTGTTTACCTGTGACAGTACTGGGAGCACAAATCTGAGCAGGCACAGCTCTGCTGCAGTGATGCTGCATTGGTTGTTATTAGCTCAGGACCTGGAGCTTTTGGCTTAACTCCCTACCACAGATGTGTTTTCTACTTAGACTAGTTGAGAGAAGGTTGGAGAGGTGCACTGGAAACTGTCACATATTAAAGTCCTATTCAGTGCTGTGTTTTATTTAACAGCCCAGCACTTAATTGTTAATAGGAGTAGGAATTACAGACTGAAGTGTGTGTACTGGGTCCTGCTCTGAAGTAGCTAACACGAGTAGGGAAGAAGGGAGGGTCAGTAGGAATTTGCTCTCATAGCTGGAGAATGAAGCCCAGAGAGGTGTATTCAGATGGTGTGAACTGGATGTGGTGACATCCAGAGTGGATTTACAATGGATGCAGTACCTAAATCCAGTTGATCACAAGTGAGCATGTGTCAGGACTGCTATGTCCTGATTTAGCAAGGAGTCAGAGGAGAGAGATGAGCAGCTACATCACAGCTGCCTGCTAGGGCTGACCAGCGTTACAACTGACTCTCCTCTGACTGCATTGGGAGCCCTCAGCATGGAGGCAATCTGAATAGCTCATCATTTTCTTGAACTTAAATGTCCCAGTTATCTGTCTGAATATAGTCCAGAGAGACAGTAAGGCCAGGTCATGAAATATATTTAGCTGAATAACTAGTACTTGCATGCATAATTAAAAAAAGCCAAAACCCAACAATTTGGCTATGTGTGATTTGGCTCCTTTGGCACCAGAAGAGCGGATGAGTAGATCAAAACAGCTGGCCCTGAGGCCCCTCTATGTGTGCAGTATTTAGTTCAAGGATTTTGCTTTGTGCTAGATTCTGTCTGGTCCCAGTGGCTGAACATCCACACCAGACCTGTGATTCAAGGCTACCCAAATGACTACATCCTGGTGCAAGCCAAGATGTCCCCATTATGGAGTGAATCAGTAGCACACATGAAAGGCAGCTTTTCTCCAGAAGGATTCTAATGTGCATGAATCAGAACTGCTCTGTGAACTGAACCAGGTTGTAGTAAGGAGGGCCAAACAGGGGACTTGTCCAAAACAGCAGCATTGGTCAGAGCTCACCACTGATGCAGACACAGCCTGGTGCCTAACCTTCAGCATTTGGGCATGGTGAGCTGTGCATGGATGATGAAGAAACCTGTGTGACTGAATGTGTAACTTCAGGCTCTAGCACAAAACTGGTCCCAAATATACACCATCTAAAGTTTAACTAGTGAAGAATATGCATTTTATACTCTGACTGTGAGGAAGAGATGAGGCTTTCTCATCCAGCCATTGTCATTTATTTCTCCTCTAATTTCCTGTCTCTTGTCTCTATAAGTTGGGTGCTCCTGGAAGCCAATGACTAGTTTGACTGCTAATAAAACCCTTCAGAGTGTCCCCAAGGGGATAATCAAAGGCTGCATAATGCAGCATGTACTACTTCTCTCTTAGAGCTGACGATATTCTTACACTAGCAAGTCACAGAATGATGATGATGCTATTAGTGGGACCACTGAGTTTGTTTCTTTAACATCAATTTCTTCTTTTACTGAGGGCAATGGCCTGCACTGACTACATAGTGACAGAGAGAGAGAGAACTTCCTGCTATTTTGTGAAAACTAAATATGAATACTAGGAATTCATTCTTTTGGCTCCCTTGGGGGGAAGGCTGGAGACTCCTTTCTCAATCAGGTTTCTGCTTTGGAGCAATATCCCTTCAATATGTACTTAGCCTATGTAGAAGAATAAGACAAGGTTTACCTCCTGGTCCTACTGTATGTCTACCAAAAGCTGTGGAAAAGGGACTAGGAGAGAGAAATCTTTGTCCCCTTGCCACCAAATACTTCAGACTGGGCAAGGACATGGACAATCCAGAATGTCCCACAGTTCTGATTTGTGCCTTGGCTTAGTAATTATTGGGAAAGAGGCACAGGTATAAGTTTTGAATCTAGACTTACATTTCACTTTTCTCAAAGGAAAAGAGATTTTGGTTCCACTCTTTCTCCATTGTTCTTAACTTGGGATGCTGCCAAAATGTCAGTATTACTGTCCCACAGAAAGAGCCCTGGATATCCTGTCAGAAACCACAGACCTGCATTCCATAGGTATTAATGAGATTCATCATTACTGTCCTGCAAATTCTCCCTGGACATTGGTATAAAATGTAGTAAGACGGTGTTACATTTCATGTTAAGGTAAGGCCTTAAGGTTGTGGGACAGCTATTGAGCTTTCATGAGTCATCTACTTCTTTGGACTCTGGGAGTGATTTACAGCTTCAGTTTAAGATGTTTGAATGTGGTGTGTTCTTGTAGATACCAGCTTGTGAGCTAGACATCTAAACGCCTGTTAGATGTCTTAAGTATCTTAGGATGTCTGAAGTGGTGCTAGACATTCACATTTAGGGAACTATCTCCTCCTGCTACCCAGATATTTCTAATGAATATTCAGATGCTTACAAGTCGACACATGTATTTACATGTCCTAATCGAAATGGAATCTCAGCTATATCATTATTATTTGGCTTTGTCTGCTTCCATCCCATCCTGCTATGGAAGGATCTCCTGCTCAGACGTTCCCTAAAGCTGTTTCCTCGGGCCAGCACTAAGTAGAAAGGCAAGACAGTAAACTGAGGTTATGAACTGATTATCATTTATGACAATTCACTGCTTTTCAGCTGTTTGTCCCTGGCTGGAGGGCTGAGGCAGTGGGAAGAGAGCATATAGGTACTGTGAGGCTACCTGCTGTGCTAAAGCACACCAGGTTTACTTAAACCAGTCGAGGGATTAGCAATTCATGCTCAGGATTACAGTCTCTCTGGTGAGAGGAGAATTGATTCAAACATGCCAATTTGCCTGCAAGAAATTGTCTTAACATATCCCTAAGTGATGTAGTCAAATGTTTTCTTCTGCATTTGCAGCTGTGTCTTGACTCCTCTTCTTCAACCATTTTATGGGAGCTGAGAGTGAGCGTGGACCAGCTAAACCGTTCTGACAGTGTTTCCTCCTGGTTTCCCTCCTTCATGTTTGCCTTGGCAATGGGACTGAGAGTCTTGTCTTGACCTGGGCCTTGTGTGTAACCCAGCCCTTGCTTGGCACTGAAGAGAGAGTCAGCACTGTGCAAGTGCACAGGCACTTATGATACTGGCTATGAAAAATCACCATCTAACTAATGCTAGAAATGAGTTACGAATAGTTAAACTTCCGCTTTCCCCCTCTCCTCCTTTAGAAACTCACTGAATCATGCTGTCCAAGGCCAGAAGGAGCCATTTCACCCCCCACTGTGACCTGCTGAGCTTCGCAGGCCATCGTGTCTGCTCAGTTAATCCTGCACTGACCCAGCTAAGCTGTGCGTGGCTCAAGCATGTCTCTCCGCATCCAGCTGTGACCCAAAGGGCAGGTCCAGGCAGTGTAGACATCCCACTGGTCCTCCTGAGGAATGCCTCCCCTTCTCTCTGGTGATGTGCCTGGGTCTCCATGGGTTTTACTCCTCATTAACCCCCACAAAGCTGTGCTGACTGAGCAGAGGCTTTGTCCTGGGATAATGCCTTATTGCCAGTCTCTCCAAGAAATAGAAATGTGTGAAAAGGCTGGATAAAAGAACATCCAGGAGAGGAATATTTTAATATATGCTATACACCTCACCTTCTAACTCAGATGGTGCTTTCAGCCTGCTGCCAAAATCTACTTAACATGTTGCACTAAACATTAGCTCCCAGACTGCAAAAAGTCTTACTCTGGGCTGCTGTTACCGTCTCCTCCACAATGAAGTGTCCTGTATGATTTAGTTGGCAAAGCACCGATAAAGAACACTACAGGTTGGGACGAGCTTTATTCCAGAGTTTACCTATCTAAAATGATTAATGCATGCTTAATAACTTCAAAGATTTCCCATCTCTTCAGAAGGAGGGGGTTTCTTCAAAGCTTTCAAACAGAGAGTCTCCCTTTCGAGTTGATGAAGGCATGGTCCCAGTGGAGATTTTACATTGCCAGTATATACTCCTTCAAAGATTTCATTGTTGGCATGCTATATTTGAAGATTTCCTGCCCTCTGTTACCCATTCATTTCATTTTTCAAAAAAACAAAAAGAAAAAGAACAAGAAAATCATATCATCGGGGTCCCCTTCAAAGCAATTTCATGTCACACCCCTGAACGCTGGAGAGGAACAGCATACACCAAATTTAGGGTTTTGCTGCAGTGTAATTAGCATCTCTGAGGAAAAGAGCTGCCCTTTCCTAGAAGATCTGTTTTTCTTACTGGGAACTGTCTTTGATGTGCTTTAATTCAATTGCCAGATCATTTTCCAGATTAAATGTTGAACAATAAGCAATTCTTCAGTGAGTTCATCATTCAAGTGGAAGGTTTTTTGGATCAAGAAGACACCCACTCATAAGTCTAGAAGAATTTAAAGGTGCTTGCAAGAATATCAGAGTAAAAACTTCCGTGATTTCTAGAAGCAAAGGAAAATCCTTATCACATAGAGTTGCTAGGATTGTAGGAACAGTGACTAATTTGTTGTTTCCTAGCTGTTTGCAGAAAAAAGATGTATAATAATATATTAACTCCTGGAATATATATTTCAAAAGTTATCAAAGACTGCAAAAATTTATAGCTGCATCACTTCCACTACTCAGTCCTATCAATATAGTTTAAAGTAGATCTGAGAAAGATATAATTCTTCTAATGGTTTAATCAATTTATGAACACTGCTTTTACTCCTATTTTCCCCTGTGTAATAAATTGTTAATTAGTGTGTGTCAGAAACACATGAAAAAACAGTCCCAGTCTGTACAGGCTGCTGAGGAAAGGAGGTTGTTTCTGAAACTGTATATAAATTTGTGCAAACTGGTAGAGCTGAGACACCAAAGCACAATCGGAGGTGTCCATATCCCTAATAAACAGTGCTGCTTTGTTGTTTTGAATGCCTGTTCTTTCTAGTTGTCCTTTGTTTTGCCCAGTGAGTGCATTCATCAGCTCTTCATGGCTCAGTAATTCATGAAATTCTCTTTCCATTAAAAATAAATACCGCATTTTATGTCCTTGAGATGGACCCCATATTTGATTGTCTTTTCTATGGCATTGTATATTGAAAACTATAAAATTATAATACAACTATTAATCCGCTGTATCTGCTTGTACCTAATTTTTATTAAAAATGTATTGTGCTCCAGCTGGCTCATAAATTACAATGTGGTTGAAAAGACTCCAGTTGGATTACTTCTGAAAGAGAACATATTGAAATGAAGAAAGCCTTACTGATTAATATTTTGACTTTATAAACAGTATTACTAAGGTAGCAGCTTGATTACCGTAGAAAAGAATTTGTAGTTAACTAGATTGCAGATCTGGTGAATGTAACAATATGAAACTTGTGGAAAGTGGCATTTACCAAAGAAACCACATTATCATCAGTGTTCAAATCTTTCATGTTGTCTTCTCCTTTTATGAATGACATGAAGAACCTACTGTTTCAACAGTAAATTAATACATTTATAAGAATGTGGCAGAATCTGGAATCATATACCATCTGTTCTCACGCTCTCAATTGCTACCACTGATTGGTTTTGATAGCACTCTTAAAAAATGCCTAGAAATAGCTGAAATAGCTTTGTCTTTAGTTTTAATACCGAGAAGTGAAACTGCTTAATTATGTCTCATTTGGGAAGTAATGGGAAAGGAGAAATTAGGATATTTGGCTTAGAAACAACTAGAGGCCTCCTTTTCCTTTTGCACGCTTAACAGTCAACAAAATTTTGGGGGTAAAATTTATACATTAAAAAACACCCCATGGAACTTAGTGAGTGAACTGAGGAATTTCATCTGAAAGCTGAATTGTTCCAACTTTTACTTGCTGCCTAAGACCAAAAACATGAGTTAAACTCACACAATGCACCCAGTCATTACACTGGAGGCTGTGACTGTTCATGGGTGGCAGAAGCTCACTGAAAAAATGAGCTGGTTTCTATAGGCAAATGGGCACACAGGCATGGACTACAGCCCCCATGAGGCTTGGTAGCTCCACTTCCAGCCTGAAAGTTTGATTTCAGACTTTTTTTTTTTCCTCCAAAAAAAGCTTAGTTTCCAAAACAGCCCTTTGAATTTTTTGTCTCTCTCACTTCTTTCATTCTTTCTCACACATGCACACCAGGCTGTGCTCCTTTTTAATCAGTCAGATGACAGAGAAGGTGAGTTTTCTCTTACATATGTGAGTTAAATGAGAATAAACCCCCTTTGTTGTCTGTACTTTGTTCCTGAACTTTTGCCAACAATAATGTTGGCTTTATTAGCTGTGTAGGATTGAAGATGCAGTCATGGTGTCAGACCACATACCTAGATGCAGGACTGCATATGTTTTTAATTTTCCAGTTATTTGTCTTGTCCTTTTTGGTCAGCCGAAGACTCATGAGAATACCATCAAGCAATGAAACAGAAATGGAGTATTGGAAACAGCAGTGGCAGCTGCATAACATAGAAAGAAAAGATTACTTAATGGCTGCCTTCCACAATTTTCTGGGCCAGCCATACAAGGAAATTTACATATGAGCTCTTAAGATGTCAGTGTGAGAACATAAGCGTTACCCTTGATGTACCATAATGCTGACTGACAAGATATACACATGATAAGACTTCTTTAGAGAGTAAAGTGGTATTCCTTTTGATCACACGTATTTATAGTCATACATATGGCCCAATTCATTCCCTTCTTTATGTGATAGCAAAGACGTGGGACGCAGTATTTAATACAGAGTGATTACTGGGAAGTGAAATAAATAAAAATAACCAGAGGGATTTTGAGGCCCTGCAGTATACGTGACCTTTCTGCCCAGCTGGATAGATGGACTCCCAAGGATTTGGTTGATCTGGACACACAGCACCTGGGTGAGATACCTCACACAAAGTATGGATTTATATCACAGCCAAGCTTGAAAAAAGTAATTTATTTGCATTTTTGAATATTTTACAATTTTTTTTATTCATTATATTCCTTTTTTACAGGCAATTCCTCTGCAGTTTCAGTCCTTGGTTGCTAAGAGTGTCTGAGCAATAGCTGACTATGGCAACTTTGCTCACGTCTGCGTAAAGCTCTCTCTACTTCTGAGATTATGCAAATAGAGAGCAAACAGACATGTATCAATTAATATGAGACATCATCACTACAGCAAATCCAACTGAGTGAGGTTATTTGAGGAAAACATTAAGAAAAAGAAAACAATTCCAATGATGGGAACCTTTGGTTTCTAATTCCTTTCAGAATTTTTACTCCAGCACCTCCCTTCTGTCTTTACTTTGCTTTATTTCTCTGGCCACAACAGGAATACAAGGCACTGAGACTACAACTCCTGCGAGGCAAGAGAATTACAAATATAGAATGAAATTTCTTGGCTTTCTAGGAAAAAGAGGAGGAAGGGCATCCCATACCAAGTGGATACATCTTGGGGGCTTTAAATCCACATTAAGTTTAATTTTTAAATTTTAAATGTTTAATTTTCTTGAAATTGAGAATTTGTCTCAATAAATAAAAAGGGGACTAGCTTTAGCTTAATATATATCATTTCAGCCTTCTAAATAGCTACTGAAAAAACTGTTTCATAAAAATTCTGGGGATAATAATGACACAACTGAGGAAATTCCCACCAAAGACTTGTGGAGGTTTCCATGTTTATTATTTACAGAGCAATTAATATGTTTCTTAAGAAAACTATCACTCATAACTCTTTGTCATGGGACAGTGTTAATGAACCACAAATTTGAATACCAGCTGTGGAAATAGGACTGAAGTTGCAATTAAATTAACATCAGAAGGATCTTCCTGGGGAAAGATGCGAAGAACCTCAAACACTCCTCACCCCTCCAGGAAAGAGTTAGGGGAGGTCAGTGAGTGCTTTCTAGTGGTTTCTCACCTTCATAAGTCAGAAAAGCCATGGCACAGATATAGGTCTTGGGATTCGTACACCTTTTCATCCAATTTATACTTCCTGGACATTGCCAAAGGGTCTGTGTTATCCAGTTCTCACATGCTGTGCAATGGCACCAGACTAGTGCTTCATTGGGGTGAACTCTATTAAAGAAGCACCAACACAAGTTTCTTCAGTGTAACCCACTAGACGCCCTCAGCAGTAACATCACACAGGCAGATGCACTGTCAAATATTTACTAGTGCTGGGATTTGAAGCAGTCTGGTGTATCAAACTGAATTATCTCCAGCACTGTTCTGACTTGTGTTGGAGACACTCATTCGTCCTCTACCCAGAACAGCTCCTCCTTTTACAGCAGTCAGAATGCAAAGCCAGAAGTTCCCTCAGTTTGATGCCTTTCGACATATCCAAGCTTGTAAATGGGTGATGGAATATGGTGACTGCAGAAATTTGTAGCTGTATCAGAAAGGGTGAAATATTAAACAGGGGAAACCAATAGCTATGTGCATTAATTATTGCTTTACTAAAAAATGACCTAAGGAATTTCAAGCAAACAATTCTAGATCTGTGAATGAAGAATCCCTAAGAACAGTGGGTGAATGATCCCTGAATATACACTAGTGCCCTTTCAGTCTTGTGGTCGACTATTTCTGTGATTCATGAACTATACACTTGTGATGGGCCATGCTAACTCTGAAGGAGATTTTTGCTGTTTGATCTGCAGTTAATGGGTCTCTAGGAGATTTTGGAACTGTAGTTTTGAATTCATGTTATTGTGCTTTGAAGATGCACAAAGACTCAGCACACTTAGATGCACCTCAGAGCTTCCTCAAAACACCTTGGGCTCTGTCCTATACGCATCGATTGATGGAGCCATTAAGACCTGAAAGGATGAACAGTAATGATTCCATTTGGACCGATCCAATTTCAATGACATTGTCTCATACAATTCCATTAACATTGGAGCTGTTACAACCTCAGTGACAGATTATTATTTCTTTTAAAAAAGAAAAAGGAAATTAACACAATATATTGAATTGCACTGAATTGAGACAATAAATAATGGAATGTACCAGACACTAACCTCTCCCTTCTGTAATTCCAGGAGGAAAAATAGACATATTTACCACAAAGCTGATGACATATGTAGCACTTACCTTAAAATATGTGGCAAATCCTTATAACATATGGATAGAATTATGAAACTGGCTAGATCTCATATTGGCTGCAATGTAACTTCAGGTGTAGAATTAGGGAGTATGTATCTATCTATATCTAACAATGGTCGGTGCTGTAGTTACTGAGCAAAACACACTGCTAAATGCTCTATAGTAGAAGAAATTAATTTAAAGAGCTAAGTTTTTCAGAAGGCACAATAAGACCAGTGGCAAAATGAAGTGTGACCTACCACACCCTGTATTAATACGCTAGGCTGATATTTGCATAGACAGAGGAAGGGAGGGCACATGTAAGTGTACCGAGAAGCCTCCCTCTTCCCCCAGGGCTACTCGAGGGCACAATCTAAGTAGCTCTTGTTCCATTTAGGGTAAGTGGAATATACCATATTAGATAAGCTTATACCATAAACTTTTGTATGTCTAAAAGGATTTGAAGATTTGTTTTTACTAAGATTTCTATTACAGCTTGCAATTTCTGCCAGATCCCCACCCTGTATTCATCTGATCCTGAAGGGAATTTGCATAGCTCCATTGCTGTTAAACAGGATTGGGTCAGTTTGTACTGTCTGAAGAATTTGGTAAAAATAGCACATTATTCCTTACCGGATTCAACTTCAGAATGAATCTAATGATCTCTGAAGATGATATTCATAGTGATTATTCCCACTGGATATTCAGCACCTCAAGACACATTTCTTGAATGCACAAGCACACTCTAGGGATTAGTGTAAGGATACCAAAAGGGATCATGCTAAGAAGTCATGCCTTCCGTTTCCATTATATTGTCCACTCCTTAATCTTGGCTAGCATGGGAAGATAACATAGACATATAATACAGGTCATGCAGATGATGGAATGTGCAAGGGGAACATTTTCAAAAGTGGATGCAAAAATGAGCTAGTAGTGAATTTGCAAATCCACTTGTTACATTCCCTTTTGAAAATGTGTCTTCTTTGCATTTCCTTCCAGCAAAGTTTCCATGGTTTTCTGGCCACCTCAAATAATTCCTGTGAATTTGTGGTGTGGTAGTTTGCTATCAATCATATTCAGAGGTGGTAAAACTGTTTGTTCTCTTTCTTCAAGTCCCTTATTTCCAGTTTGCAATGCTGTGGGCATCAGTGGCTCTGTTGCACTTCCCTGTCATTTGTAGTAAGCAAAGTGAAGAGATCAGACAGAGGAAGCACAAGGGCCCTTCCTTCAGCATTCAGGTGAGTTCAAGACCTCTTACTGATTCTTCCCATTCATTTTGCCATTACATAAACTCCCTCGTCTTCAGTGGAGACAACCCGGTTTACTGCAGTATCAGAAAGCAGATAATCAGATGTGGCTTTTGGCAATGCCTGGCAGCTCGAGATCTGATGGAAATGTGGTTTCCAGCTGCTGAGGGAACTCCCCTAGAGATCCAGCAGCTTTTTCAAGACTTTCTCATCAATAAACCTGTTGACTGAAAGTCTCCATACTTTGCTCAGAAGGAGTTCATATGGGCCTTGAGTGTCTGGCTTAATACTTTTTGCATATATTTTCTTTATGCTTTTTAAACTCAGAAAGTTCTATGTTAACAGGGCCCAAGTTTTGGGGTGTTTTTTGTACCTCTTTGTTCTCATGAACAATTGTTCAGTGATTTTTCATCTGTGTCTTTCCTGCCCTAATCTGAAGCCCTAGAACAATTAAAATAAGTGAATTCCAGACCTTATGCCTTATCTCACATGTACATGTATCTGATATAAAGAGCCTGCTCTCCAGTGTTTTCCCTTGTCAGGCTGGTGGATGCTCATGGAGATTTCCTCTGAAAATGTCTCACTCTTGAGACTAACCTTTCTGTAGCAGAAGCCACAGTCCATTCAGCTTGTCACAATGCCAGAACAGTTGCACATACTGAAAGTGCATCTGTTTGAAATGTAATTAGGCTCATAATGGGAAGTGAGTTTCAGTTTTAATTAGGATGAGAGAACTTTGATTCTCTCTCATCTTGCACGACTATCCTGAGCAGGTCTCTCTATCTATATGTGAATCTGTTTCCCTTTGTTTGCTTCAAATACGCACAGAATCTGCACACAATTGTAGGTACCAGAGGGAAAATTTGTGTCTGATACAGTGCTTCAAGGAAAACAACCATGTTCCCTGCTCCCAGGTCTGGCAACTCTAAACTACCCCTGAAGTGGAGTGAAATACCTTTAACCCTATTTCATGAAGTCTTTGCTGTGCAGATGACAGTACGTGTGGCAGGATGGGGTAAGGAAAGAGCATAATAAGAGAAATGTTGGCAGTTTTGGTGGAATTCAACTGCTGTTGACTATGACGTGTTCACACAAAGGTTAAGCAACTGCCTGATATTTTACAAGAGCAATGTTTGGTCCTGACAGGAAAAAAACAATAATGAAGAGTTACCATCCTTTTTTTTTCTGCAGTTTTAACTTCATAATTTCTACAGATTCATCTCTGCAGCTGTGGAAATAATTAAAATAACTGGAATGCTTGTGGATGGCTGCTTTCATCACATTGTCTGTAGGCTGTAGATGAGTCTTACCACAGGGAGAGCAGTGAGGTTAGTGTTGGCTGTAGATCTGCAAAGCCTTTGTAATATTCACCTTTTGATAGTATTAAGCCGCCTTTGTAGATCCACTGTTGTTGTTCTGTAATCTCAAGAATGGTTCATTGCATCCTAAGACCCTTTTTTAAGCTTCTTCAGGTACTACAAGTAGCAATGGGACTTTTCCTTATCCCTTAATTCACACAGTGGAGAAGATTTATTTTACTGTAACATTTCTGTTTCATAGGTTAGCTGATTAATTTGTAACATTATCATGATACAGGAACTACCACCAAAAACACCTCTAGCAATAAAGCAGAAAATCCCAACCATGCAGAGAGGCGACACACTGAGTTCTGGTCAGCAAGGCTCTCCACAAATTCTCCTTGCCTTGGGGGAAAAGGGAGGATTCACTATTTCACTTTCCCTTGTGATCTGACACCATCTGGCTCCTGTCAGCAACAGCTTCCCTCAAACTGCTCAAGAAGGCTTGTGTTCTGGTCCAAGCACTAAACTTCTCTTTATTTATAAACACTCATAAATCACTTTGATTTCAAAATATTTTTGTACATATATCAGAGTTTTTAGTGAGATTTTAGTACATTAAGAATCTGAATTTCATTTTAGATCACTTCAAAAGGAGGAGCTTTGTAACATATGGCTATAAACTGGAAGAGAGGAGACTTAGATTAGATATTAGGAAGAAGTTCTTCACTGTGAGGGTGGTCAGACACTGGAACAGGTTGCCCAAGGAAGCTGTGGATGCCCCCTGCCTAGAAGTGTTCAAGGCCAGGTTGGATGAGGCTTTGAGCAACCTGGTCTAGTGGAAGGTGTCCCTGCTGATGGCAGGGGGGTTGGAACTAGAAGATCATTAAGGTCCTTTCCAACCCAAACCGTTCTATGATTCTGTGATTCTATGATTCTTTATCCTATTAGCTTTAGAGAGCTTGGGGTACGTGTGGGTTTTTATGTATCTGTAAAGTTGACTTTATATTTGGTTTTGTATTCAAACACAGGGGAACAAGGAAAATAATCAGGTTCCATCAGAGTAACCTGTCAGTTTAAAGTGGTATCTTTTCTTCCACTTAAAAAGAAAGTGGCATATTCATTTATACATATTGTTAATTATCTTCACTCTGGTGATCTAAGTATTTCTCACAGCTAAATGACTGCAATGACTGCAGCATCTTGAATCATCCTGACTTAAAAAAAAAATATATAAACCAAAAAAAGGTATGCACAAAACATAACAGGATTCCCATGGGTTTAAAAACATCTCTGCATATTCTGGGCTTCTATAAAGCCATTAAATGAAAGAGGTATTAAAAAAAAAAAAGAAAAACTCCATGCCTTAAAGATGCACACAGACATAAAAACTTATTCCCCATGGAAATTGTGCCTTTAAATGACATTTCCCTTTTATGAACAGTTTTATTACAAAATAGATTTCCTGGAGCTAATTTCATCAGTTGTCCCACTTCGCTGCTACTTTCCACTGCCTCTCTAACTTCTTGTTATCTAAGTAAGGCTACATTAATTGCTATATGATGTAAGAGAGTTGGCTGCATGCCAGGGCCCTAAGCAGGGAGGCATTGTGCCTAGCAGGTCTCACAGAAGATGCCTGCACCCAGCTGACTGTGGTAGCAGTATTTAAGCAATATTTGCATGTGATAGATTAAGTGTCATTGATGGATGTGGGTAATGGTATCTCCTGAGTGTCATTTTAACAAGACGTATATGTTGTTGGACGTATTTCACAAGTCTTTGTAATAATGCATTAGTCTCACTAAGAAGGAATAAGTGATTAGTAGCACTAATTAGAAAGTTCTTGCCGACAGACTTTGGTTGATAAAGTACAGTGTGAGCTTCAGTCATTAACAATAATACAATGAGTTCAAGGTAGAATCAATCTAGGAGGGTGATTGCACAGAGGACATTAAAAATTATACATTCCTTATTAATATATTGATTTGCATTCTAAATTAAGTGATGGCATTTAATAAAGAAGAAAATTAAGAAGGGAATTTTTTAAAATTGTATTTGCTGTGTGAATTACGTGTAGTTCAGTTTCAGAGTGAGGAGTTTAATCTTCTGTTATCTGCAGCAAGACCTGCATTTATCAGAAAAAAAGGAGAGAGCATGAGAGAATGAATTACCTAGTGCTTGGGAAAGCTCATTATCTTGTGTCTGGGTGGGCTGGAAAGACTTTCACAAACATTACTGGTCACTTCTTTTCTTTCTCTGTGGCAAAAGTGAAGAAATCAATTTCTCATTCTGCAATTTCCATTTCCAGTTACCAAAGCTGGGGGAATCTTGGAAATGGATGAGAAATGGATAATATTTATGATTCCATTCAAAATGTTCACCCACCTGGACGAGCCCTTGCTGGGAAATAACCCTGAACCAAGGCATCAGAAGACCACATGCTGTCTTTGCAGAATTGGACTAGAAGCAGTAGCTACATATCTCTACTTCAATCCCACATGTTAGTGTCGAGTGTCTCAACAACCATTTAATTCCATTAAATCACATCATAGCAGGGGCAGTTGCTGGAGCCCCTGCATGGAAGGAAGGGAAGTCTGGACGTATGGAACCATCCAGCTACAGTCACTTTGTCTCATTCCAGTCCTTGCCCAAGCTTGCTATATAACAACCCTTAAACCTTTGGCAATGCAGGGTTAGTAATGTCTGCACATTGCTATTCTTCTCTTGCCACCCCAATGAACAGCTATTCCTGCACTGGAATTGGGAATAGCAGGCAAGGCAGTGTTTTGGATCAATGCCTCTGCTGAAAAAAATGTTCCATTCAACCAAAAAAATGATGTCAAGAGCCTCAGGGTAGAGATGTATCACAAGGGAACGCTGCATGGTGGAGCTCCTCATTAGCACACGTGCTCAGTGTGCCTAAATCAGTGACTGTCACTGGAGAAGTGCTTTCACCCTGTATTCTTATGGACTTGCACTGTTGATTGGTTTGTGCCATAGCAGAAACACAGATGAGTAGTACGCAGTTCTGATTTATTTTGCTTCATCTTTGTCACTGATTGAAAAGATCCCTTTGTGAAGTTGCTCAGTTATTAACTCCATACCAAACAAGATAACCTTGGCACTCAGCCATAGAGGAGCTGGTTTCTGCCCCAGGTGCTTGCAGAATGCAATGCAGAGCAGGATGCAGCAGCAAAGGTGTTGGGGATGTACATTGTGCAAAAGGAAAGGAAGGGTTACAGTCCAGGGCTGAGCAATTTGCCTGCCTAGAGATGTCTGTGGAGAAGATACTTGTGCTCTCTGAGTGCACAGTCTGTGTACCTGTGGGTTGGGCAAAGAAGATGAATCTGCAGAAGTGCAATATGACTGTCAGCAGCACCAGATATTCAATCAGAATTAAATTCTTGTATATTCTGGGTGCAGAGCCATGGTTATCATCAGCAGGAGGGGAGTGTAAACACCATGGAGTAGCCTCCTGTTAAGAAACAGTCTCTAAGCAGCACAAGGTTTGTTGCACCTCAGAGAATCCTTCTTCGTCAAGTGCAGTTGCATCATTTTCAGCCACTTAAGTACAAAGAGTAGAAGAAATTAGAGACTTCCCATTACCTGAAGGAAGGGTGCAGAAAAGGTTTAGAGGGAAGTACAACTCCTTCTGGTCTGATGCTAAGGGAGGCCATCTCCAGCACTGTGTCACCTCATGTCAACTTGGAGCTGGTCTGTGAATTCATGTGTTCCATTAGTTACTCAAGCTACCCAACTGCTGCTGAGACATGTCATTAGGGAGATGTCTGTCCACTGAGTCTTATTTATTGGACTCAGTTTGAGAACTGCTGTATTGAATTAATCTTCAAGATTTGGATAGGAGTACATCATACACATGCCAAGTGAACACAGCTCATTTGTGACCTCCATAACTCCAGATGTGTTGTAACTCCATGTTGAAGTAATTGCACAGCAAGCCAGCATAACCTACCTTCAGACAACATGGACTCATTGAAGAGGACACATATGCTGCAAGTAAAATGACCTTCAGATGTGCTTTCTTCACATGGAAGCAAGTTTGGCATCTGATGCAACCTCAGATCTCAGCCTGAAACAGAGTTGGGATGTGGCTGAGAGAGGCACCACATGTGGGAGCCCATAAGCTCGTCCACAGGTCTTACACAACAAGCAGAACAAGGTATCCTTGAAAGACTTGCTTCTTTACATGTTAGCAGCAGAAGCTGCCACATTAAAACACAAAGGTTGTGAGATTGGTGCCTGCCTCCCCCTTTGGTCTATCTCTAGGGTCATGTACATGTGTCTATCAATCACATGAATTAGGCTCACATTCCGTCCTTCAAATTCTGTCTGTAGAGAGGGATCAACAGACAACTTTCTGCCTCTTAGGGAAAAGAGTGTGTTTTGGGGTAAGTTCTCTCTCAAGCTTCTCTGTGTTGAGGGAGGCTTCACAGAATAGCATGTATTACCTACTAAGGTAATAAGAAGTGGAGAAGCTCTCAGTGGCACAGGACACCTGGGTTTATGAGGAGGAAAATGGTAGGCTGGGAAAACAGGTGTCCAGAGCTGAAGCTGAACCTTTCAAGAATCACATTTTTAGCAGATGCTCAGGACTGAGTTCTGCTGGTTGATAATTAGCAAGATGGGCATGAGAAAACCGTTCTGGTCATGGGTACCTTTTGAAGATTCTGCATTTCTGATGAGTTATTCAGATCATTTTGAGAGACTTTTTGTTTTCACTGGTTAAAAAAAAAAAAAAAAAAAAAAAAAGCAGCAGATGGTTTCTATTGCAAAAAAAACCACACTAAAAAACAACATCTGCTCAGAGATTTCCCTGAGAAAAATTGTAGCCTGTCCCCTGAGCGCCAGACTGCAGACCTGGCACACTTCGGTTTTGATGTCTGAAGTTTGTGGCATAGCAAGGCACAGAGGTTTAACAACTCATTCTGTATGTGCTAGGGAGGAATTAAAGACTGCACCCTGCAAGGAAGAAACAGGGTCAGTAAGTGTTAGTAAATCCTCTTAAGAAGGCAGAGTCAGAACTGAAAGATGCTCTTTAATCAAAAGATTTCTCTAAATCTTGTCTTGTCCTGAAGATTAGAGACAAATTAAAACTCTCCAAGGAATTATTTTTTTTAAACTAGAATTCCGTTAAATTTTTTATGCTGGTCCATGTTTAAAAATTAGGCAGCTTGTTTTAAATATCTTTTCAGACACTTGTGCAGGAAATAGGGCTATTGACAGGAACACATTTGCACGGGAGGAAGAAAAATGTCTTCCATGAACACTTTCAAGTGTCAAAAAGGGAGGACACTAGTGTGTAAGAAAGTAATAGAAGCTATAAACAACTTTATGTTTGAAAATAAAGAAGTTATGAGCTCATTTAAACATAATGGATGGTGGTCAGAAGATAAACTATGAAAAGCTTTGGTAGAGGGAATTTCGTAGTGAGTTTATTTGTTTCAGTCTTTTTATTCCTCTAGCATTCTGTGCAGGAGGGTCAGAAGGGCTGTTGGAATACCTGAGTCAGGTTTGAAACATCTCTATTTTGTCTCTACTATTTGCTGCCTTTGGAAAAACTTAAGTAAAAAAAAAAAAAAAAAAAAAAAAAGTTGACATGCATATACAGTCACCAACAGGTTCAAAGACAAGTGTTAAGCTGGACTCACAGGCTCCTTCTTACCCAGGTTTCTCACTGCAGAATGACTCACTCTTGAGAGGAAGGATGGGGAGTTCCTCTCTGTTTGTCTCTCTTTACATCTCTTGAAGCTCAGAACAACCTCTATCTTCAGGATTAATTCCCCTTGGGAAGAAGGAGCAGTAGGTTCAAACCCTTGTTAAGAGGAAGGACATGGTGATACAAATCAGCCAGCACTCCTGGCACAACACACTCATTCCTAGCAGTACCTGTCTCAAAGGACAGTGTTTGCAAGAAGATGTTGTGAGCAGGCATGCATTGATGTAAAATATGGGCATCCTCCCTCCTCTTGTTCAGCCTCTGCAAGTACCTTTGTTACTGCAGTCGTCTCAAAAAGTAGTTTGCAGTTTTACATGTCATTTGGCCCTCGCATAGAACTTGATTTTGTACAGATCTGCACTTCAATGAGTCCCAAATACAAAAATTTTTAAGTCCTTATTCATTAATGAATATATGTATTTAATCAAAACAATAGCTTTTGCAAGAAACAGAGAGAAATACTTGGAAAGGTAGCATTCATTACCTGGATATTCAAACACTATGTCTGAACAGGGTGTAATAATCTCCCCTTATAATCAACAGAGAGATCTATTTCTCTGTGGTTTCCTCTCATACCAAACTAAGTGTCAAAGAGAGATCAGAGCAGTTGCATCCCATAAGTGAGAAATCTCTTAGTTGACTACACAGTGTTCCTAGGGTGACTGGCTCAAACTTGTGCATCTAGCTTTTATCTGTCTTAAACTAAACCACATAAATCCAACCTGCAGTGTCTGAGCCCTGCTCTTTATGCTGGCAGTTTTGAAAGATAACAGACTCAGGGGCTGAGGTAATATGTAACATACATAGCACAATGTATAACAAGTGGACCTCCAACATATGAAGAAGTGAGACTCTTTTCATTTGATCAGCTTGTGAAGGAGCTCCTTTCTACTTTCGATGGACATCAGCTTTCCTACAGTACAGCCAAGGCTGTCATTAAGATTTTGATCCTGATTCCTTACATGCATACTCTGTAGCTTTTTAGTTTTAGACCAGGCTGTTCTTTTGAAGCACATATTCTGATTTTTTTTTCTACTTACCACACTTTAGCTGATGTTAAAGAGCAGTTTTGAAGCACACAAATCGCATTTCATTTTGGCTGAAATTAAACTGGAATATATGTTCCAGATGTGCACCAGTTTGCAACTGCTAACAGGAATTCAATTTGTGACACCAGAGCTCCTCAAGAATTAAAGCCCCTTACACCATTGTAAATGTGGGTATTGGGTGCTCAGCACCAGTGGTTTAATTCTGCAGACCCACTTCTGCCAGACTATACTGCTTGGTAATATAGAAGAGTCTTTGTATTAAGGCCTTCCTAAAGTTTAGGATGCTCAACACTGGAGTTAGATGAAGCTGATCTTTCCTTATAGTAAAAAAATGGACGAACCTCTTAAAATCCTTCAGCTTAGCTAAGCACTGCAAAATGCAGGTATTCTTCCTCAACTTCATGTGGCTCAAAAGCTGTGCTGTTTACCCCACCCAGAACAGGAACAGCTTATAAAAGTCACTGTGGGGGGAAAAAAAAAAAAAAAGGTACAGAAATTGCTTGTTTAGTGGTTTGAGGAGGGTTGGAATTAGTTGGTTTGCGGTTTTTTGGATACTCTGTTTTGATCTGGGTCACTTGTTCTTCAAATCTGCCATAATTCACACATCCAATCAAAAAATAATTACATCTTGTTTGGTAAATTTATAGAATCATAGAATGGTTTGGGTTGGAAGGGACCTTAATGATCTTCTATTCCCACCCCCCCTGCCATCAGCAGGGACGCCTTCCACTAGACCAGGTTGCTCAAAGCCTCATCCAACCTGGCCTTGCACACTTCCAGGGAGGAACAGCCACAACTTCCTTGGGCAACCTGGGCCAGTGTCTCACCACCCTCACAGGAAAGAATTTCTTCCCAATATCTAATCTAAACCTACCCTCTTTCAGTTTAAAGCCATTTCCCCTTCTGTCACTACCTGCCCTTGTAAAACGTCCCTCCCCAGCTTTCTTGTAGCCCCTTCAGGTACTGGAAGGCCACTATGAGATCTCCCCAGAGCCTTCTCTTCTCCTGGCTGAACAGCCCCAACTCTCTCAGCCTGTCCTTATAGGAGAGGTGCTCCAGCCCTTGGATCATCCTGGTGGCCCTAAATGATACTATAAATGATATCTGAAATGTGTATACAGGTGCCATTTAGCATGGGACAAATGAAAGGTTAGAGAAGAGATCTAAGACATGGTTTTACCAGGCAGGGCTGATGTTGTTAAGAGAGCTGTATCCCTTCTACAGCTCCTGTGGTTTACATAGTACAGTTTATCTGACAGGGATTGTCATATTTGAGAAGTATTGAGCCTGTAGTTTACTGAAATCCATCACAACCAGGTATACCTTTGCTTTCAAGCAGTCTCTGGGAAGAATTTCCTTATGTCATTTGAACAAAGATCCAGTTTTTCCTGAAACCCAGGCAGCAGTTTTTCTAAAGCACGAGCTGTGTGGAAAGGCTTGTATACTTCTCCTTGAGTGGAGACTGCTTGTGCACTTGATATAAATTTAATCATTATACATGCCATTCTTTTTTATTAAAATAATAACATCTTCCAGGCAATCAAGCTGAGTTTCTTGAAACTCAGCAGTTTTACCTGCTTATTTATGGTAACATCAAAATATGGGCACTCTCATTACAGTCTGTAAATAACAAGGGTTATGTCCTTGATCGGTGAAATATTAGTGTGTTGTGTGAGTGGGAGTGTCTGTCTGTTACTCCTGGGAGGCTATAAAGTGCACAGAACATAATTACCTTTTTTTTTTTTTAGAGTTTCTTTTTTTTTTTTAATAATACAGTCATCCTTTACTGATGGGTTATCTGTCATGATCTGCTGGTCTTTTATACCATCTTCCAGAACATCTCAAACAGGAGCTGAAGAAATCATCAGGCTGCACATCATGATTCTTCCCCGTATATTTAATCCCACAGATAAATCCATGCAGAGAAGAAGGACACGACTCAGTCAGTTTTCATGCATTAAGTGATGGAGAAAACACGTCAGGTAACAGAATCAGGGTTTGCTGGTGAAGTCCTGTTGCATACCACTTCAGTGCAAGCCCTCTAATGTTTTTTCACCCAGTGACAGACCAAAAAGCTTATATACATTAGGGGTGTGCCAAGAGTGGCATTTCAAGGTGACAGCTGGCAATGGTGGCTCTACACTTGCTTCAATTCTGTGAAAGCTGTTAGCCCCACTTGTAATCCAGGGTTTTACAATGATGGGAGACCTACAAAGGGTGGGGAATGTCCCTGCACAGCTCTGAGCTCCTTTTGAAAAGAATGCACTACATGAAAGCCAAAGAATTGCAGGAACAAGCTTTTTAGTGAGCCCAGGGAGCTGGACCTCCATGGGATTATGTTGGAGCTGTTCTATAGGTGATACTGGAACTCACATAAGAGAGGACATAAAACCAATCCTGAATGTCTGTGTCTGCATCACTAGTAGAGAAAATTGTGTCTATATGGTAATACAAATGGTGCAAAGTGGAGTTAGGTTTGGGTTCAGCTGCTCTTACTGTCCTTCGGTTTACATGTTCTACTACAGGTAGGTGTAGTCATGAGTGGTCCTGTTTTAAGCTAATCTGCTCCTCCTTTGCACCATACATATACATGAGTAGGAGCATTTATGCTCTCAATTACCTTATCTCCAAGGATGAGGAGTCTTAATACTGTCCTTTAGTTTGCCATACCCAGTAAATAGCCATCACGTTTGCAATTGTTCATTTCAGTATTTATTCATTTTCAATCATGTACCCCTGCAGATGAAGTGTTAGGGGTAGGAATGTGAAATCCATTGGCAGAATACTCATCCTGCCAACACAGTATCTGTGATATTTACATTTGTGATGTATTGATGGGTAAAGCTGAGATTTTTGGGTGAACAAGATACATGGGCAAAGGCCTGAAATGGAGTGAGAGCTTCCAGAAATGTGAGGTCTGCAGGGGAAGGGATATGAGGAAATCATTAGTATGTTTATGTGTCCTCCGTCTTCAGAATTGCTTGAATATTTGCATTTTTACCTGTAGCTAGTGCTTCATTTTAGCATTTCTCCGAACATTAAATGTCCTGAGTAAATATTTGACACAGCACAACATGTTACAAAATTGCCCACACTTCATAGAGATGTGTAAACTGCTTACATTATTATTCTTTCCTTTCTGACCTCTTTCTCTGTATTTTTGTTCTCATTTAGCTGTTCTCACATAATGACATGCACTAAGTGTTCCTTTCAGCATGTGAATGTCAAGATAACCTGAGGTTAAATTATAGCTTGCTAAAGAGGAGCCTTGAACCATGTGATGTTATGCTTCCATTTCTTGCTTGCTGAGGGTGGGGGTAGAGGGCAGAGGGAGGAGGAGGAGGTTTAGTAGCAGCATTTAATGAAATATCCAGATTCTAGCTTTGTGATTTTACTCTTTATTCACACTCTCACTTAAGGTGTATGCCATGCTTGTGTCTATGTTAAACAACATCTGAAGAAGTTGGAATATATTAGCATTTTAAGTAACATGAAAATGTACAGGATATCATCTGGGACTCTGTGAGTTGTAACAGGAAGAAATAAGTTGTATTTAAAAGCTGCATTTAATGTTTGGAATAAAATCTGTGTTTTCTTAACAGCTAAGAACAAAACATTTTCCAAAACAAGGCTTAGCTGCATCGTATCTCCCTGATGCTGTGTGAAATGGAGAAGGAGGGTCCCACTTTATGTAGTTTTCCGCCCAGAGGTCTTGATGGCTTTTTTGGCACGTCTGGGGAGGGGGTGCCCTCCTGTGAGCAGTCCACTGCTCTCAGTAAATCTCTTCACTTCTCTGTGCTAGTGATCAATTTTGTCCTGATTTTACTTACCTGTCAAGTGAGTGTTCTGCTACTTCACTCAGAGGTCTACACGTAGAAATTGCTGAATCAGAAAAAAATGACAAGTGAAAATTAGACCAAGTTAATTAAGAAGCTTCTCTGCTTTGATGTTTTCTTATGAGCTTTGTCAAAGCTGAGTTTCAGGGTAGATGTGAAGGATCCACACACACCAGCTCACCTTGGTCAGTCACAAGATGAGTTGATCAAAGCTGATCAGTGTAATGCCCAGGTTAATTGAGGATAGGCTATTGTGCTCATGTTATTAGTTTACACAGATCCTTGATAATTAACACAGAACATGTTGAAGATAATCTTCTGACACTGAATACGATAAGTGGCAGATCTGAAGGCATTCCTTGTTTCACTCCAGATTGAGTCCCATGGCATTTGAGTGCGTGCTTAGAGCTAAGCATGCTCTAGTGCACTGCTAAACTTAATCCTGGAGGATTCCTAAGGCAGGTTCCTGTAACATGTAACACACAATGCACAGTAAGCAAGAAAGTTGTATTACAGTCTATAGGTAGCCAGTATAGGTCTTGTAGCTCTTAAAACAGCTCTTGTCAGGTAAGATTGTGTATCATGCAACATCACGACACAGTCTTGATGTCTGCAACAAACCACGCCACTGCTCTGGCTTTGGATGTCACCCAGGCAGTAAAGATGGCACAGGTCTGCTTTTGCAAGGAAAGATGTGTGCCTTCTGAAACGGGGTCTGGGCTGTCCAACAGGGGAAGCAGAAGGGGAAAGTAAGAAGGGAGGTGGGCTGGGTGCAGGGCTGGGTTGTTAACCATCCATTCTCCTATGGTTGAGTTGGGCTGGACACAAACCTATCCCCGAGGAAGCCTCTGAACAATATTCTCTGCCCCCTCGTGGAGGGGCAGCATCCATACTGGTTAAGGATATGGGGTATAGTTTGTGCTTCTAGGGAAATGGATATAGGGTTGCTGAGAGTAGATCAGAGAATGTCAAGATGCAGTTTCCCACAGGCTCCACTTTCTCTGCTGGGTAATAACTGACTAGATGTAATTGGTAAATCAAGGGTCATGTTGCTTTAAAGCAAAAGAACAGTACATTCAGGAGTACAAACCCTAAATAATGAATAATAAGAATAATGTTATTGAACAGCTGCAACGCTGCAGTAAGTACTTAAATGTCAGCTTTAAAAACCTATATGCCCAATATATCTTCACTTACAGAGAATATTTACCTTAACGTTCTCTAATGAAAAATATAGCTAAGATTTATAATTACAGTAGCACACTTAGAAAGGATTTACAAGTATCAATGTATCTACTGAGCTGAAAGAAAATCCATTAAGTTTTGTCCCCTAAAAATGGCTGTTGCCTTCCCTGTTCCCAAATAAAATAATATGAGTAGATGTTTTTCCTGTGAACATTCATTAAATGCTCATCAGGAACAATCTAAGTGACAGCAGAGCTTCAAGACACAAATCACCCTCATGTGTCCTCACATTGGATCATTCATTTAAATATGTACTTGTCTCTTCATTTCTTTTTTTTTAATGATATCTTTTCTGTTGCAAGAAGATATGTTTGATTGCTCTTTACAGGTAATATTTTTTTACCTCTTTTAAAAAATATTAACATAATAGACAAGTGACACCTCTCCTTTTAAATGATGCACAAATAAGAGAGAGATTTTTTAAAGACATTTTTGCTCTTGTTCTTTTAATGGAAATAATTTTTTAAAGAAAACTGCCTGAAGTTAAAGTATGTTATTGCCTCCCTCCCCCAGATAAACTCTTTACAAGGAAAACCAGAATATAAATGAAATCTTGTAGTCTGCAGAGAATAGAGAAAACTAGATAAATTGAATGAAAATGGACTATTAAAGGAATCACAGAATCACAAAATGTTAGGGATTGGAAGGGACCTCGAAAGATCATCTAGTTCAATCCCCCTGCCAGAGCAGGATCACCTATAGTAGGTCACACAGGAATGCATCCAGGTGGGGTTTGAACATCTCCAGAGGAGACTCCACACCCTCTCTGGGCAGCCTGTTCCAGTGTCCTGTCACTCTCACAGTGAAAAAGTTTTTCCTCATGTGTACATGGAACCTCCTATGCTCCAGCTTGCACCCATTGCCCCTTGTCCTACCGTTAGACATCACTGAGAAGAGCCTGGCTCCATCCTCCTGACATTTGTCTTTTACATACTTATAAACATTAATGAGGTCAAGGAAATTAGGAGCATGCACTGCTTTTTTTGAAAAGGCTCAAACATTAGCTATGAGTCTTTTAAATTGGTTGATTGTTGGTGGAAGAATGAAGTGAGGTAGGTATGATATGCATAAAGTAGACTCCAAATGCATTACTGCATTCATCACATGAGAGCTGAAGTGAAAAGCAACATTCATCCTAAAGGGAAAACAAGGTAGGGAGGAACATGTACATTGTCTTATGTTGAGAAAAGGACGATATAAATTCCATTTAGAGGTCAGCCTGTCATTGCCCTAACTCAGCTGCTTGGTAAAGGAGAGGGAGCTGTCTTAGCAAAATCTCTCCACATGCTGTTGCACTCATGGCGGTGGGATGAAAAGCCACAAGACACCTTTCTCTGAAACGAGAGCAACTAGTCAATGAATTCATTGCTTGAATGCTGTCAGCCACCAATGCAGTGCATACTTTATTATGTTTGTAGAGGTGTCATTGTTAATACCCACAGAACAATGGAGTTATTAAATCCTGAAGCCAGCCTGTCTTAGAAGAAGCTGACACATGGCTATGGCTCCACAGACTGTCTTGGGTGTCTCCTCGTCTATGTACTGTCCGGAAGCAATGACAAAGCAGGAGGATTATGAAGTCCTGTGCCTGCTCCAGCATGATGTTCCAAGGATTGCTGGGTGTAGGAGTATTTTCCTTGCATAGGAGGGGAAGAAAATGGGGACATCCCCCAACTCGAGGATTTGCATGAAGGCAGCTAAGCCAGTTGCAGAGACTGGGCTGCTGAACTAGATACTAGTCTAGAGTCACCAGTGATCTAATCCAAGACAGTTATACTAGTATTTATACATATCAGAGTACAGGTGCCTCCATCCTGTGAGTGTGTCACTCTGTTTTGCATCCCCCTCCCTTTCTCCCCCTTGAGAAGGAGCTGTACACCAGCAAAGCACACAAATCAAGGATACCAATGTCTTCCTTTGCATTCACTTATTCTCTTGATAGCAGTTTTCCCCCTCTCCATGGAACACTTTACTATAATTTAAAGTCATCATATGCCATCATCTATTTGCATTCCTGTGGTTTAGTGTCTTTTAGAGGCTGTGTGTAAAGCAGCTTTAATTCACAGGTGCAGTTTAAACAGTTATGGATCAGATCCAACTCTCAGGGACATCCATTGGGACATTTCTGCAAGTTCAGTTCACTCTACAAAAGGCAAAGAGTATGGTCAAGAGGGGGGGATGCCGAACATGATGATTTACCTGTCACTGACCTCAGGACCAAGATACTGGTCTTTATTTTCTGATCTGATTTTGAAACTCTCAGGAGGATTCTGTGAATATCATGATTCCATTCACTTCTCCTTGAAACATGCCACATTAACTTGTAAAGAAGGTACGTGGGCTGGAGATTAAAATGAGTTTATGGGCTCTCTATACAATATTAGCAGTAGAGGGCACAATTCTGCTTTTCATTCCATGACAGCAAAGCTGAGCCTGGTGGAATTAAGCCACATCAATTCAACATAAAAAGAAGATACACCTAAAATGTGTAAAAGTGTTTTTCTGGATTCTACAGAAAACAGGACTGATCAGATCCAGCGTTTTGCTGCCTGGGAGAAACACATTTCCCTGTTTCAATAAGAAGCAGTATCTTATAATTAGAGAGCAGCTCACTCTGTCTGTCTTGAAGAGCTAATATGGTAGAACAGCATTTGTGATTGCTTCAGAAAATAGCCAGCAGTATGAGCAGTGATGTGAGAACCAAAGCCGTCTGGCTCACTAACAGAGCCAGAGTATTTCTTCCTACATGAGTGTAAACGCAGCTTGATGTCCTTAGCCTTTTCCCTCTTCCACAAAATTTGCTGTATCTGAGAGGCCAGATGCCCTATGACTACTCCAGGATTGTTAACATGGTTTGCAGATACAGGTCATTGATACAGATAATATAATAACTAAATATACAAAGCACTTCCCAAGCTGATCTCTACACAAGCTTCACCATTGCTCATGGGCTCCAGCATGCATTTCTTTTCCTCTTGATAATTTTTGCTGTCTGATTTCTTGCACACTTAGCAGTGTGCTGCAGGCGCAGGGACTTCTCCACAGCAGGGCTTACGATCCCTTCACTCTTAACCAAAGCACAGCTATTCTAGCTACTAAGAAGAAAATGAAACAGCTTTCTACAAGAATTAACTCCACCATATTGGAATATGTCGGAGCCTTGTCCTGGTTTCACTAGGATAGAGTTAATTTTCTTCTTAGTAGCTAGAATAGCTATGTTTTGGTTTCATTGTGGGATTTGTTATGAGAAGACTGTTGATAAGGTCCTAATGCTATTAGTTGATGCTGGAAATCCAAGGTATTTGTATTTTGCTAGTCTACAAGTGCAAAGGACTAGAGTGGGGTAAACGTAGTAATTAGCAAAACCCCAAATTGCCATTTGGATATGTCAATGAGATATTCCATATAATATCATGTCACGTCCAGTATATTAACAAGGGTTGACTGGAAAGCTAGGGATTCTCTCAGAGATTGCTCAAGCTTGCCCTTCCAACATTGCGGTTTTGGTTTCAGGACTATCTCTGCTCCAGGATCGCTGGCTGAGGACAGGCTGAGCATCAGTCGGCAGGTGGTGAGCAACTGCGCTATGCATCACTCATTTGCATATATTACTATTACTGTTATTATTATCACTGTTTTATTTCAATTAAGAAATTGTTTTTATCTCAGCCCATGAGTTTTCTACTTTTACCCTTCCATTTCTCTCTTCTACTGCCTAGTGGGGGGAGAGTGAGAAAGCAGTTGTGTTTGGCTGCTAGCCAAAGAAGTGAAACCATCACAGGCTTTTATGCACAAAAACATGCATCTGTCTGCTAGTCTATGAAAATGGAAACTGTGGTACAGGGACTAAATCCTTCTAGTTGGATGTTCACCACATTTGATAGCAGGTTTCTTTTTTCTCTCCTTAAGAGATCAAGTGTTCCTCAAGCATGTTGATTAAAAGACATTTATCAATCATGTTTCCTCTTTTCTGCAGACAGCATTTGCAGTAGCTGCTGCATAGCTCAGGAATATATCATGTTAGCCTTGGACCTATATCTTTTATGCTGGTGTCTACACCTGTGCTTCCACACACTTACAGAGAATCAATAGGTACTACCCACCAGCTAGTCTTTCCAGTGATAATGATAACCCTGTAGACCAATAAACTGGGAGATGGTTTGATCTTATTGTTTTCTCAGACACCAGAAGATATCCTCATCTTTAACAGTGTTTTACAATTAATTAAATAATCAGCAGGCTTCCCTGGGAAAGGGTCTATGAGGAGCACAAATCTGCCCTGTGTACTGTCCTTGCTGCTAGGCTGGGAAACACTTTGCGTGACTTTGGTCAGCTCACAGCCACAACAGCAAAACCCTGTAGTTCATTTCTGCTAAGTTTCCTACAATACCCTTGACAGTGGCCAGGCAGCTGGTATGCTCTGCTTGTTATGCAAACTATAATCATATCACTGTGCCTTGTGGTTTCTTGACTGACATACTCTCCTGGTCCCTCTTGCCAGATATGCAAGGTCTTTCTCTTTCCTCACTGATGCTGAAGCAGACACAGTTATGCCCACGTGGGGGTATATAAGGGATTGGCAATCCCCACAGTAATGTGACTGCTGTTTTCCCAAAATCATTGGTCCAAGAAGTGGTTGATCTACATTGCAATGCACATGGGAAAGTGGGTTCAGACAGCCCGTGTCCTGTGCTGACCAAAATCACACTGTCATAAATCACTACAACTGGGCTGATAAATTCTGCAAAATGGCAGCGGGTATTTGCTGGGACTGAGAGCTGTGCTGCCATGTTCACCCACCATGTTATCACTGCTGGTGCATGTCCTGCAAGCAGGGAACAGCAGCAGAGCATGTGCTCCATCCATGGGCTGCGCAGGTGTAGGCTGGCTTGCATCAATTGCTTCAGCAGAGAGTAAATCCTGGGACTGAAGAATGAGTGATGAGAAAACACTAGGAAGCTCCCACTGAAAGGTGGGAGCTGTTGTAGCCCCCTGAGAAGGTGCTCATGGGAATATGCTGTTGTACTGATTGTAATTAAGGGAGCAGTAATAACTCGCTGGAAATTGGTATTGCATGCAATTCAGAAATGTTACAGATTGGGAAGATTTGTAAATAAATGTAAAACATTGGGATTAGAGAGGAAAGCCCATCAGCATCCAGAGGCTATGGGAGACAGAAGAAAGGCTCAGTTTGACCTATGCGTTCTACAGGATTTTTTCCTGAAGGGTGAGGAAGAGGGATGAGCCTAGTGGAGTTCCTCCAGCACACAGTTAAATAGCCTTCCTTTGCAGTGCTTCGCCTAAGATGACAGTACTTGAAGTGCAAAGATGAAACAAAGAAAGAAGCAACAATGGAACACTTTACATTAAAATATCAAAACCCAGCAACAACTCAGGTGTAGTTCAGTGCCTTCTTGGCCTTTTGATGCACTGTAATTATCACACAGGGAAGATAAAAGCATTTCTCAGAGGTTTGGGAAAAAATGTCTATGAGGCAAGAAATGGCACTTCTGCCTTTGGGCCAAATTCCTTGCTGTTTCAAAAGGTGAAACACGGTTGAGATAAAGGAACCTCCATCTGCTTCCCCCAACACATTATTCATTTGTCATCTTTGCATGAAAACTGTTAGCACTTTCTAAGGCTTTGGAATATGTTTCCTCCTTCTCAGTGCCCCAGAAAAAAAAGATGGCATCTCACTAGGCACCAAACAGCACAAAACACTCTGTACAGCTGTGAGAGCTGTTTGGGGGTGAATCTAGTGCCTCTGAGGTACTCTGTTGATTTGAAGCCTGAATAAACAGAAGAATGAAAAAATACAGGTTTGTAACTTTTACTTATAATTTTTAGAGATAATAAATCGTGAAATCACTGCTATTTTCCAGAACTGAAAAATCACCCACTGGAAGTGGAATTTCTTGGGGAAGATTTTTGTCTAAAATGCCACAGGAGCAGACAGAGAAATAATTATTAACTTTTTTGTTCACTTACAGTGACTTCAGGAAGTTAAAAATGTTGATATTGGTTTTGATTTCAACAAGTGCTATGCACTATATTTATGTATACTTACATTATAGTCTATTATAATGTAATATATATATGATATCTTTTGGCAAAAATTTGTAATATTTTTTTAAAACTAGCTTGAAATTTGAAAACTAGATCATGGTAGATAATTCTATTTTTATTAACTGATTTTTTTTACCTGCTGTAGTCAATTCCTTCCATTAGGAGAATGAAGGATATTCTTGACTTGACCCACTGAAGTCTATGGGGGTTGTACCTTTCCCTCCAGTGCAGATACTATCACCTTAGATTGGTTTTCATTCTCTGCCTTCTGAAGAGCTTTTTATAACTTGTGAGGCAAATCACGTGGGAGTTTCTCTTCTCTGTCAGAATGAGCAAATAAACACTTCAAGTACAACATGAGATTTACTTTGAAATTTTCCTCACAGCAAATGTGTATACTACAGTTTTTTATACCAACATTTCTTGGGAGGCAAAAGAAATCATTGCATGGGATTGCTATTACTACTCAGTTTCATTCCCATTTCTAGAAGTCTCAGTACTGTGCCCCCTTGTCTTTTGATGTAGTCAAAATGATTTTCCTGTCTTCACCTAAAAATCATCTGAGCTCTGATCTTGGTACTTCTCTTGAACATTGCTTTTCTTGCTCCACAGATTGACATTGGTGGCAATGTTTTCATTCTAAATCCTTCTGTGCTTGAGTGTGGGCACCTCTTGCTCCAAGGCAGCACTTACTCAATGCTTCCCCAATGTATTTGCACAGATAGAGCAGTGATCACACCCTCTCAGAGCTATCACTGTGTGGTCATTTGAGGCTCTACATCTCTATCTGAACTAAGGATGCACAAGCTGTAGGTATGTAGTCTCTTCAGGAATGAGGTAAGAGGACTCCTTGTGAACTTGTGCCACCAGGCAATTTTATTGCATCATTAAATGATAAGAAATTCTTCTCTTCTCAATTGACTGAGGGAGATATTCCCAGATAAGTATGTTTCTATCAAAACTTTTCCCTTCCAAACATCTCAGGTGTTTTCATTCTCAGAGGGATTTTGTCATGCTTCCTGGCCAGCTCCTAATCCTCATCTATTGTCTGTCCAGGGCTGAGAAGATCAGGAATTGAAAAGGATGCCCTGAAGCTCAGGAAGGCATATTCTGGAAAGAGCCAAGTGGTGCATCACCTGAGCACAAGCTCTAGCAGACCTTCTGCAGTCCAAGCAAAGTTAGTGTTCCACAGTGCACATGGGCACCAGCCCTTGTTACGGTGATCAGAGCTTCTGCCTCCATTACCTTCTATTACTGTGAAAGATTTGACCAGAAAACTTTCTTTTAGGGACACTTAACACGTTAGTGCGAGCATGCTGGTTCCTTCACAGTTGAAGAAACCTGAAATTGTTGCCCCTGGTGTTGTTAATCAGAGGGGTTTTACTGGAGCTGTTACACCCCATGAGCGTGATGATGTGATATGCAGTGAAAGGCTAAGTTTCTAGTTCTCCCTTAATGAAAAGCATGCAGTGTGTAATGGCAGTATAAAAAAGAGCTGAGGACAGCTTTTATTAATGCTGACTTGGGTTTTTCATGTGTAAGGCCCAGTAAAAGCTACTGACCATGGACCCTTGTGGTCACTTCAGCTGAGGGCCAGGAGGAACAATTATCATAGGAATAACAGGGTGTCAGCAAAAAAATTAAGAATTAGGAAGGCACAAACTGCAGCTATCATCTTCAGTAACATTTCTGTACTGCAGAACAAATTCAGCTCAAGCTGGATGTGCCTCTTTGTGAATAGATATGTGAAATGGGAATTTTCATGTAAATTGGTATCAGCAGCCTTGGAAATAACCAAAGCTTGCAACAGAACGAGTGAATAGCAGGCATTTTCAAGGGAAATAAGTCTACAGATTGATGGATGAGTTTTGGGAGGATAAATTATTAAGCCTGTGAAGATGAAAGTCTTTATTTGCACAGGTACAAAGTTTAAGTAGCTTTTCTTGATTCAGTTTTGAACTACAAAACAGCAGCATGCAGTGTGCTATGTGTAACTTAATAATCTGCTTTAAAACAAATGTGAGGCAACACCAATTAAGACCATGTTTTTTAATGATTAACTGCTCAGCCAGGTAAAAAAAAAAAACATGTACCATATTGTGCTATCCATTTTAAGTAGAGCTTCACACAGACCTTCAAAGGCGGCTTCTGCCTAACAAATGGATGGAGTGATGCATCTCTATTTTACAAGGCAAAAGGGAATAGTGCGGGCAATGTATGATCTGCATGTGTGTGCATGTGTGTGCGTGCTCGCAGTGTTGAAAGCACAAGATTATGCTGAACTGATTAAACAAGCTTACAATTGCATTACAGAAGACACTGTGAAGAGAGCCAAAATATGATTGGCAAAATATACATGACATATTGTAAAACAGATAAAATGGTAACAGCTTTTTACTGAAGAGCATCTGCTATTCAGTTGGGAAATTAGGGTGGAATGCAACTGTTCTTGTAAATCACAAAATGGTGTTGCCATCATCAAGAATTTCCTGTCTTAAGTTTTTATTGTTGTTGCTCATGCTTGTATGTCAGAAAGTTAGAGAGACTAACTTTTTTCTACATACATGCTAGACAGAAACAAGTTTCTTTAACCACACTTTAGGATTAAGTTCTTTAAACCTTGTGCTCATTGGCAGGTATGAGGACTAAGCCAGATAACCTGGATAAAGTAGCCTGACATTAGTGGGTTTTGAATTTGTTCAGTAGAACTGCATAAGAAGGGAGAGAAAATCTGATTACTCTGAGGTGAGCTGAACCTCCTTCCCTTCTTATTGCAATGGTTTGCCATTTATTTTCGCAGGGAAGACAGCACACACAGACTATTGTTCTGTGCGTTGATCTGCCGGGATTAGACATACTCCAACTGAATGCAATGACCTTCAGATGCTTCCATGGGAGAAGGTCTGTTTCTTAAGCCAAATAATTAACCACTGCAGGATGGATGTTGCCTCGCTATCTATTGAATTGCTTCCACAGGGTGTAATGACTCACTACTTAATTGCTATGTAATTTTGTTATTATCTGTAAAATGTTTTTCAGAAAGGAAATAAATAATTGCAAATGATCTGATGTAAACTGATGTAAACTGACCCAGCTTTACGGACTTTCAGTAATCATGCATTAGGTCCCTGACTGGTATAAATGAGTAACTCAAAAGGACTGTTCTGATTTAAGCAGCCTTCTATATATTTCCTATGCAGGAACAGAACACACCAGGAAGTGCAACTCACCCAGTGCTCTTTGTGGTCTAACCTCCAATGACATGATATCAGGGCAACCCAGATCCAAATTGTTTGCTGTACTGCTGTCTTTCTGATCTATTCTGACTGTTCTGCTGCCTGCCATGGATGTTCCTTAAGGTCCCTTCCAACCCAAACCATTCTATGATTCTATAAGGAGATCAGGAGGGACCTGATGTTGTTCAGCCTGGATATGTGGTTTCAGGGCACCTAATAGCAGCCCCCAAGTACCTATGAGAATGTAATTGAAAAAGCAGAGTCAGACTTCGTAGTGGAACATAGCGGGAGAATGAAAGAAAATAGGTATAAAATGAAATAGGGTATATACTGTATATATATATATATGTATTAGGACTGTATATGCTGAGAAACTTTCACCATGAGGACAGTCAAGATGTAGAGCAGATTTCCCATAGAGGTTTTGCTGTCTCTATCCTTGGAGATTTTCAAGTCTCAACTGCAGAAAGCCTTGAACAGCTTTGCCTGACCTCACAGCAGACCCTGCTTTGAGTATTATGTGGGACTAGGGATCTCCTGAGGTCCCTGCCAATCCAAATTACCTGGTGACTGTATGATACTTAAAGACTTGTTGAATTAAAAGCTCAAAATTTCTTCAAAGCTCTTATCTTTACTCCCTGTGCACTGATGACTCTTTTCCAATTTTGAAAACTCATTGCAGTGATCTACCCTGCTCAGATCAAATACTTTAAAGCTTCCAAGCTCTTCAGAACCCTATCTTAGTATCTGCTTGTCATGGTGATGTATTCACTACCTGTTTCTACTCTCGTAGACAGACCCTTCAAAGACACTTGTAGGGATTGCTCAGATCTGTGGTATTTTCTAAAATCCCGTCCAGTTAAATTTACAATTTGCTCAGTTCTGAACAATTCTAGATGTATCATTTTCATTAAACTTTGCCGTGTGTCCCTTCCCTGTAGAGATCTATTACATGATCCGTACGACATTGCATTTCGGAACAGAAATGCATTTCACCATATGTCTGATGGTGAACTGAAAAACTGAAACTCAACTTAAACCTAAAATGCCTTTTCAGTGCTTCACAGATTGTTCTATACGAACAAAAATGAAAACCTGTGGATTGCTTTTGTCTTATAATTTTTATTACACATTATGGAAGAGTTCAGGAACAGTCAGTAAGTTGAACTAGAACCAATTCTCATCTGTTGTTATGGTTACCAGGAGTAGAAAATAATTTCCTGTAATTTATCTTAAGATCATTTATGTCGGATACAAACACAGATTAAGCTGAATACCATGGTAATTTCTTCTTCAATTGTGTTAGGAACCATAAGACATTCATTTTTACTTCATAAATAAGGGTTACAGTATGTCATGCTCAGTCAAAGAAGATAAAATGGATCTAATTAAGTGCCATCAGAAGATCACTTTGCTGTTTTTATTGCAGCAATAAAAGTGCCCTTACCTTCTTATTCTTAGAGAAATGACAGAGATTATTATGGAAATAGGATGAGATCAAGTAAGTCTTGCTTGACCTAGACTTGGATACTACAATATCCTTGTGTCAGTGATTGTTGAAGTGAATAAGCAGTTTACGAAATCTGATGGGCTAAAGCTCATAAGAGATGCACTTGCTTTATTAGAATGAATGAAACCACATGTAACCTCAGACAGGTCTTGTTTATTGGGTTTTATATAAACAATATCATCTTTTTATTGATCTATAGGCCTCAGTGGTGATGATGGCAAGCAAGGCTTTCAGATTGATGACTGCAGGTCCTGAACGTTGATTAGTTGATGTGTGCACAAGTGAAAAGAATAATTTAGCATTAGCAGTATGTGTATACCAGTATAATAATCTGGAGGTTGCTTCAGGGTATAGAAGAGCTCTACATGGAAATAAGAACAGTGGAGAGCCCTGAAAGAGCAAAGATTAAGTGAATGACTGTTAAACAATACCTTGAAGACATTTCTATTGAGTTGCCAGAGTCTTTAAAATGCTAGCAGGGAGTTAAAAAAAACAACAACAAAAAAACCAACAAAGAACAAAAAACAACAAACAAAACTGAGGACTGTGAAAAGTCTGCTATAAACCTTATAAAGTCTAGTGGAGGCTCGCTGTCTCTAAAGTAAAAGTGATATACAGTAATAACACCTGACCCATGTGTTTGGAGATTTGGTGGAGAACAAAACCAGCCTCCTGTGTCTACCAAACTCCCTGGTCACAGTGGAGTGGTCAGTGAGCCAGGAGCTCCAGATCTGCATGGCTGTACACCGCATGGGTTTTAGCCTGCACTGGAATTGTGGGCCAGCCCTCCTCTCTCCAGTGCCTGCATGAGAGAGGCTTGGAGCAGTCTGATTTCCCACTGCTGCCCAACAGCACCAGGCACGGAGTCACAACTCCTCAGCCAACAGGGTCACAGCCAAGGCATCCAGACCAGATGACAACTGCACAACATTTTCCTTCTGGAACACTTGGATGATCTGTTTTTGTTGAGATGTTCTGCAGAAAGCACTGATTTGTTCATATCCAGGATGTTCATATCCAGGACGGTGGGGTTTTTTTCAGATTTTCAGGAAAAGTTGGACTTCTGCAGTTTTCTTGGTGGAACTTTGACAACTTTCCTCTGATGGCAGATGTGGAAACCAGACCTTCCATTAACACACATCTTCAATAAGAGCCTGGATCTAGTCCTAATGAAAGCAAATTCCTGCAGTAGATGGACTGGATGAGTCCTTTATTTCTTAGGAAAACTGTTTGTAAAAGAATATGATTTCGAAATTTACTCTGTCACCATTCAGTCACCTCCCACTCAGCACCTCAGGTGGAAAAGGCTGAGCATGGTGCCACCTCTGCCTTCCCTTTCTGCTTTCCAGCATCCCTGGCTGTAGGTCCCCAGCAGCTCTCCAAGGCAGTGGGCGCAGAGGTGATGGGATACCTGTGTGTGGTCTCAGTAGGTATGTCCAAGGGCCATGTCCAGGAGCGGTCTACACACCTGGTGCTCACCTGGCACCTTGAGAAGAGAAAGGATAGGGCAGCCAGGACTCTCTGGCACAGTTAGGGTTACCCCTGACAAGTAGCATTGATATAACCCACACGACCAATATTGGGGCTCACTTGCTCCAGATTTACTACTTGCTGAGGGGTACCTGCAGGTGAGGTGTTTACAGATGCTTAAATAAAAAAGTCAGGCTGGTAGGTATGTCTCCTACAAGAGAAACTGTCCTTCTCTGGGTAATGAAGTAGTATCTGTTCTATTTCATTGCATACCTTTTCCTCAAACCTAGTGTTTGCTTATTTGGCTGGTCAGAGCCTCAGCCCCTGGCATCTGAAAACTCTAGTGAGATGATAAAAGAGACCAGCCCTCAATCTCTGTGGCATGCTCTGGGACTTGAACTAGGACTCTAGTGCTTAAGCATTGTTTGAGAGGAGCTTTTGGTCCTCTGGGAGCTACAAAGGGTGTGATTGTCTGCTTTTTTGGTCAAGAAAGGTATTGCCAAGAGGTCATATGACTCTATTGCGTGCCTTCAGTGGGAGAATTATCCCTGCACCAGGACAGGGGACCGCAGAGTGCTGGATTTGCTGGAGGCTTGGACATAAGACAAATAAAGACAACTTTAAATAAATCTTGGCAAAAAAATCAGAAAGCACTGCCTGAAACCAAAGCTAACTAAGCAGGGAGGAAAGAAAACCCTGCACAAACATGGGGAGTTTCCTTCAGTTACATAGAGCTTCCTTTAGATTCTGGAGGTACTCTTATCTGAACTTCTGCATAATGTATGAAATGAGCCCCAAGTCCTGTTTTATTTAGTAGCCAGATGTCAGTTTGTATAGTGACTAAAAGTGCAATAATAGAAGATACAGAATGCAACTGGATTGGTAAATATGGCTGAATTATTGGCATGGTAAAGACAATTAAACTCTGTGTCCCCACTAAATGATCCTGGGAAGTTTCTTACTCAGAGATAATCCAGTCCAGTTTCTCCATGCCAGAGGGGGCACGCCTACAAGTTTATATTTTTGTATGGACTTATGGCCCAAGTGGAGACGTCTCCTCACTCAGAAGAATGCTGTCTTTGCCATTTTGACTTTAGTTGATCTAGCAGAGATGTGCCGCCCAAAAATTCAATAATGCTAATTTATTTAATTTCCTGAGCTGGAAGTGACAAGGAGCTACCCAGCTCACCTGAAAGCCGATGTGCAAGTTGAAAATAAAAAAAAAATACTGCCAAGGAGACCACAACTTGCAAGGACTTAACCAGTTACAAATGAAGGATTCCGAAATCCTTAACCTGCTTCAATAAATGGCATTTGAATGGTAATAAGGAGGGAGAAAATGAGGGGAAATATTTAAGGGAAATATTGTAGCTGCAGTTGCTAAGCCAGATCCACAGCTGGTATAAACACTGTTGAAGCAAATGCAAGATGTAATGATTAGCATCAGCTAGGAATATGCCCCTTAGCACTGTGCCATTAAAGTTCCTGAGTGTGGGAGTTAACAAAGGCAGTTTAAAGTGTATTGGAAAATGATTTTTCATTCCATTTTAAAAACTCATTTCATGCATTGTTGTGTCATCTACTTTTAAAATTACAGTCCAAGCAGAAAGACCAAAATGTGATACCGATCTTTTAAATCATGATCCCCAGGGCAGAAGTACATGATTGACCTGTAGTTATTTGTTAGGTCTTTCTAGGTCATTCAGCAGAATAGTATGCAGGAGAGTCATATGAGTACCTATATAACAAGTAAAAGGTATTTGATTGAGAACTATATTAGAGTAAATAAATAACAGTGAGGTGGCTCACGCTGTGAAGTTGTGACTGAAACTTAAATAGCCATTTCGGTTGCCTTGATGTAATTGGTGACCTACTGGAGCCAGCTCTTTGTTGGTAATCTATATCAGCGCTCGGACAATAGTACCTTTCAATTCATCATTTCCCAAGAGATTTAAAGCAGTCATAGAAACATTTTCTTTTGCTGCATGCTATTTATTTCTTTGAAGAACAGAGCAGTCTCTTTTAAACTCCCACTGTGCATTAAATATTACAAATTAAAATAAACTGCTCCCTGTCTAAATAAAACGGTAGCCACAGGGGCAGGCTGGTATCAGCTTGTTTTCTAACATTTTTCTCAATTAAGGAGAAAGGCTCTAGTAACCGGAATATATCACAGTGTTACTTCTTATTCTCAGAAAATATATATGTGCATATATAAAAAAATACAGTTTCTGGAAATGAGAATTAATTGTATTCCAATATGCTTAGTGGATGGGGAACACTCTACCACTTCTTATGTCTAGCTTTATTACTTAATCACATTAGCTGAGCTGGAAATGCCTCTTGTGTATGTTTTCAAGATTATTAGACCAGCAGCAAAATATTGACTGGAAAAATTACAATTTATGAGAAATGAGCTTTTGCTGATTTCTTTTTTCTTGTGAATGAACAGAGAAAATTGGTCAATTCTGTTTGGATTTTTCCATTGCTGTTCATAGCACATGGTGGGGAAGATGTCATAAGTCATTAATTTAACTGTGTTAATGTAAGGCTTTTTTACAGTATAAAGCTCTAGTCTTCTCCTTTCTATCCATCTTAATACAGTTTATTTCACTAGGAACAAAAGCAAATTCTACATGAGAGATTTCTGCCCATGTTCACAGTTTGTACCTTTGATCAAACTTCTGGATTCAACCATACTTCTGGATTCTGTCAGGTCTAGCCTGCATGAACCTCAGAAAATGCTTTACTTTTTTGGGCTAAAAAGTGTCTGTCTGGTTCCCCTGTTCCTGATACCTGCCTCTATTCTATCCTGAAAAGAGATGCTGATATTTTAAGAGTGTTAGTGACTTTGGCTTATGTTGTCTTCTTCAATAGCAAGCTGCTATCCTGCGCAGGAGCAGAGAGAGGGTAGGAAGCATACAGAAACAGGGAGCTGCTGGACCTTGCCATACAGTGACCACTGCATTGCTATATGTCACAGAAGCATCGAGCATATGAGCATGGCTCCTGTGCATTCAAGCACCCAACTGCCACTGACACCAGCTGGGCTGTTTAAAGCCAACATCCTCAGGAGTCAAGAGCCCAACACTTGTGTATGTGAGCAGTTAGCACGGCTCCCCTGATGAGTTATTGCAGAAAATGCAATGGTTGCCAGCTGCCTAGCAGAGTCATGGTGGGTTGGAGGCAGGTGGGTTTGTGTTGGGGATGAGGTGATATGAAATATCTTTATGTGACATTCACAGCTGGCATTCATTCAGACATTTCCCTTCTTGTGACTGACACACATGGTTCAAAGAGCAGGTACCTTTTTTTTTTTAACTGTTTTTGACCAATCTTTTCTGTAAACATACCTGGAGATTTTATGTGTCCTGTCAGATGTTTTGAGAAAACAGCTGTGCCTTAGCTCTCCATGCTTCCACAGCATTAAATGCCTCACTAAATTTCACCCCAACTTGACCAAAACCCTATTCCACAAAGAATAAATATTTTCCCTATGAAACAAGCACTATAACAAGTGTTAATAAACATACATACACATGCACCAACCATTAAGCCTCAGCTGACAATCTGAGATGGTACCATTTATGTTTATTTCCTATTACAGATAATAGTAGCTGATAGCCACAGCTGAAGCTGATATGCAATGGGAGAAGCACTGCACCAGGACAATTAGTGAGCATATGATACACCTTGGAGTTCAGAAGGGAAAACCAAGACATGTAGAGGTGAGGTGTCCTGTTCAAAGCCAGAACAGGTCCCTAACAGAATTGGAAACAGAGCGTAGGAATGCCAGTTCCCCGTTCAGTGCAGTAACTGCTGATCTCATTTCTCTTCCAGTTTTGCTTCGTGTCTCAGCGCTCTGCAGAATCAGTGCAATCCTCACTGCAAGCACAGCAAGGAGAAAAGCTCCATGTTTGCGTGTCTCCAGGCTGCATCTCTCTCTCCCACATATTCACGGTTCAACAAGAGAACAAATGCACCAGGCAGAATTATGGGTAGATTTCTTCCCCACTATGGGATTTCTGTTTGTTTTTAATGTGAGGTAATGAATGGCTGATTGGGAGATTAGGAGCAGATTCTGTCATCACAAAATGCTGTATCTTTTGTAGGCCAAAACATTCTCTGAAATAAAGCCCCCAGATTAGATGAAGGCACATATCTGGGGTGAAGAATTCACAGTAACATAATTTCCAGGATAATTTTTTCCATGTCTTTCAACCAAGGAGACTTTGGAAGGAGGAATAAAAGAAAGTAAATATGATTATTTTGTCAATGTGAGGATCCAATAGCCCCTTCTGCTCTTATGCAGTAGGTAAGGGAGGCACTGTACAAGGCAATAATGATGTATAAGATGGGTTTCTCTTCCTCACTTTGTGTGTAGCTATGGATAGACTGTTGCGAAGTTGAGCAATGCAACTTTAATCATGCTGCAAAGACACAACAACTGAAAAATTAAGTTTCTTCTCTGAATAGTCTCCTTCCTTTTATACTCTCAGGAGGTGCTAAGCTCTAATAATTTAATTACTAGCTATATGTATCAGAAATTAGTCAAACCTGAGGCTGAAATTTTCCTTATGTATAATCAAAGTTGTGGATGACTTTTGACAATCAGGACACTTAAAGCTGGGATAGAGTAAACTTGCAGAGGATAAGCTACAAATTCAACCAAATATGACTTGAGCAGAGAGTGAGAACAGACATCCACCATCTATTGTCTCTGGCAATACAATAATTAAGTGTGACCAAATGAAGCTAGTAGGAGTAAGGTACAAAACAAGCAAAATGGGACAGTCCTTGCACACTACAACATGTCTGTGGAAGTCTTCCACAGTGTATATTTGTCCCACCACTCATTTCTAAGTTTGGTTGGGACACATGCAACTTCTAAGCAGCATGCAAATACATTGTCTTCCTCACTCACCCTTTCCCAGCAGTTAAACATTCTGAGGGATGGCTCTCTTTGGCTTGCCCTCCCACAGCAGCACCTATTGACCTTCTTGTTATGTCCATACATATGCTGTAGTTTATGAGAAAACATTCTACGAATTAAAATTTCACTTAAGTCAGGAAGGTTGGAGGAAGTTCAGTGAATTCCCATCCATCCTTTTCTCCACCTCACTGTGGTTTTGCTTTTGAGGTATTGGCACACAAATCAGTCTGTGAGTCTGTCCCTGTTCCCTTATAAAGCCCATTATTGTTTTACTTTAATCAGAAATTGCTTCAAAACTGGTGCCTGGAAGCACAGTCAGGTCCTGTCTAAAAGAATGCCACCACAGATCTTCAACCTCTAAAGGTCTTGACTTGATATAACTCACCTCTTTGTGCTCTAACATATTTATTTATTTATTTATCTCTGTAAGAGGTGACACCTACACTTTGGAAAACCACAAAAATTAATATGGATTAAATACTAGACAAAGGCTGCATGAAGAAGGTGTGAATAAATAGGTTTATACAGTCTTAAATAGGCTCTAAAGCTGCTCTCTCAAGTTTTCTTGCTGAAATTGATTCATTCACAAAATTAGTCATTTAAATTCAAAAGCCCTAGTTCCCTTCTGTATTCTTCGTCTCTTTGGATTTATGTAGCTGGCAATGTGTTGTTAAGCATCCTTTTAGGGTTTTTAAAACCCTGATGTATTTCTGGGACCACACACTTGAAACAGCAGTGGTTTTTCTACTTAAATGTAAGGAATTACTACATGTAACTCTGGAAAAAAATAATTTGGATTATCAGGCATTATGCTAAAATGTGATTTAACCCCATAATGGAGATTATGTGTTTGATTAGGAGCTTATTACGTTCAGAGGATAGAAGGGCAAAGTCATCCTCTGAGTACTACAATGGTAAAATAAATATGCAAGAACAGGTAGATTTTATAAAATTTTCTGTTTTTTGTTTCAGTACTTCCTCTTTCTAGTATAATTCCTTACTGGACTGAATATGTTATCTGGCATGCATGTGTACTTTTACCTATCAAAGACACTTGCTAAAGTGGCAAAGTTGATAGGAAGAATTTACAGTTGCATCTTTATACATTCTCTTTTCCACCTCAGACCTAAAATTCACTTATAAACAGAAAGTCCAAATTATCCAAGATTCAATCAGAAAACGACAGGGTATATTTCTGTGACTGCATTTTTTTTTCAATGGTTCCAATCTGAAATATCTCACTTGTCTGGCAGCCCTTTAATGTATTTGCCTCTGTGACATTTTTGGAAGGCAGAAGATTCAGACCTGGCTAATGGAGTCACTTTGGGACCGGGGCAAAGTACTGTTGTGTTGGATATCACAAACATCTATGAATGTCCCGAGACACTATCCATCAATCTAGTTGCAGGTCATTTAATGTGAAAAAAGGGGGAAGCTCTAGTGTAGGATGTGGAAAAAGCTGAGTGAGGCTGATTGCAAATTTAGCAAAAAGGATGCACTGTCAATCAGAAATCAGCAGTCTGAATTACACTGCCTCTAAGCACAGTCAAAATCAAGCCCCACAATTCAACTAAGGAACACTGAGTTTGTATTAGTCTTTTCTATATAGAGACTTCGTTAATGAACCTGATGCAGTGAGAATCTCTGATACTGTCATGGCAGGAGATTCTGTTTTAATTATTATATGTGATTTTGTAATTTAAATTGTATCATTATTACAACATTAAAAGATACAATTACATTTTAAATCTTTTTAAGAACTCCATTTTATTACATTTTTATTACTTTGTAATTATATTATGTTTTATTATTCAAAATTAGAAATTATTAGAAATAATTTTATGATTACACAGTTTTAAAATATGATCTTTTTACTGTTTCATCACTTTATCTTACAACCACCCTAATCATCCAATGGAAAGTGAAAGGCTGCAAGCATTTTGAGAGTAACCTAGATAAGACATCAATGGTGATGCTGAATTTTTTTCACTTTAGCTTTTGCTTGCCTTACAGAATTAATGAAGCAGCTTACGATGACAGAAGTTAGTTCAAAGCAAAATTCTAGTTATGAAAACAGCTTTTGTGGAGGGCTCACGCTTAAGATGAGTCATGTCACAACTGTCTGCGAGATCAGGAACCGTGTGAGAGGAGGTGGTGAAGTTGTCTCGTGCTAATTGTTCCATTTGCTCACAGCAACGTGAATCAGAGGCAAAGCTGTTGAAATCAGAGGCAACACTTTGTTACGGAGATCTGAGACTCATTTCAAACCTGAACAAGTCTCACAGTCATCCATCTTGTAACACCCAATGAAGCAGATGTTTTTCTAAATACAGGAGGCAAGTGAAATGGTCCATGCTGCATATCAGAGCTTGAATCACCTTAAATGACCTCATTCCCTCTTCTATTTTTTATGATTTGTATGTGTTTACTGTTTGCTTTCATGTGTTTTCCTTTGTGTTTTTATTAGACAAAGTGTCCTTGTTGAGCTATATTAACATTTTCCATTGTTCTTCAGATTTTGATATTATACATAAAAATATTCATCCTTTGTCTCAACTCACTCTCGAGTCCTGTGACAATCAAAATGCAATAAAAAAGCAGACTTTGATCTACTGTAGTTAATAGAAATACAAAGGCAGAGAGGTAGGGTGGGTAGGGATGTTTCCACCCTAACCTAAAGAGCTGCTAACCTAAAAGACAGGGAGAGAGTAATTTTAACTGTTGCACTGCCACAAGTGCACTGAATACATGCACTTTTCGATCAAGAAGAATATGATCTTTCTAGTCTGTAAAACATTGCAACAAGGACAGAATTAATCCCTGGTGAGGATATCCCTGCCTTTGCAGTTTGCTTCATGGAGTGAACGGCAGGTTTCAGCAGAAAAGGGACTTGTGTCCAGATGCCTTAAACAGTGTGATGTCTATGTAGGTAGTTTGATAATGTGTCCCACTGTACTTTCATATTTTCTGCCCCACATCCAAACTGTGTAGCAAGAGAGAGAGAGAATTTTAGACACAAGACATTCACCTTAATCATAGAATCATAGAATTGCCTGGTTGAAAAAGACCTTTGAGGTCACTGAGTCCAACCATACCTGTCCACTACTAAACCATATCTCCGAGCACCCCATCTACCCGTCTTTTAAACACGTACAGGGATGGTGACTCAACCACTTCTGTAGGCAGCCGGTTCCATTGCCTGATAACACTTTCAGTGAAGAAATTTTTCCTGTCATCTACTCTGTACCTTCCTTGGCACAACTTGAGGCCATTTCCTCTTGTTCTATCACTTGTTACCTGCCTCGCTATAACCTCCTTTCAGGTAGTTGTAGAGAACAACAACAGAGCGATGTATCTAGTCTTTCAGATTATAAATGGCTCTGGAAAGGTCCTGTTCTGCATGACTGGTTCAGTATTTACTTGAAAAAGTTCTGGTTTTCTGGTTCCTGTCATACAGTAAAAAATCTTATAACAGGGAAGAAAATGCAATGTAGCTGAAAACAAAAACTCGGTAATATTTCTCATTATCACCCAACATCCTGCACAAAGCTCACAAAATAAGAAAAGGTGTGGGTACCGAGGATGGAATTAAGCTGGAAAA
>NW_010308725.1:155154-183771 GCF_000700745.2 Antrostomus carolinensis
CTTCTTGGCCACCTGGGCACACTGCTGGCTCATGTTCAGCCGCTATCAGCCAACACCCCCAGGTCCTTTTCCGCCAGGCAGCTTTCCAGCCACTCTCCCCAAGCTTGTAGCATTTTATGGGGTAATCTGTAAGTAATTACAAAAAGAAAATCGTAATAAAATGCCAGTGTAATATTATATTCTGGTGGGCACATACTATTCCTCCTAGATGCAAATCATCAATTTTAGAATTCAAGCAATTGTTTACTCTCAGTTTTCTCTCCTCTGTTGTCAGAACTTTCTTTCATGGCCTCACGTTATTTGTAGATAACCAGGAGATAAACTTCAGTGGATCCTGTTATCTTTGTAAAATCCTAGGTAATATTCTGTCTTTCCAAATGTCACAAATTCTTTTCATTGGGAATGGATTGAATGGAAGTATTGTATCAAAATTATTAGGAAAAAAAGAAAGCACACTGAATTTCCAAATTGTGAAGGCTGCTATGCAGTCGTGTCTGTACAGAACACGCAATTGCTAGAATTGCCTTGTTTGTGCTCCTTTTTAGTTTTTAACAGATAGAAAATATAATGTCTATTGATTAATTTTCTTGTAGCTACACATTTCAGAATGGTATCTGAAGTTCTGCAGTGTAGTGCAGTAGTACATCAAGTAGGAATGAATACTTTGCAGGGAAACTCAAATCACAGTGTGCAGTCAAGAGTCACACTTCATCTCCAGCCATTCTTTCAAAGCAAATGAGAATTTACACATCAGGACCCGATATGCTAAGATGCTTTCCCTATTTAGTGTCACAGCTGACATACATGGGAGGGCAGGAGTCCTCACATCCATCAGAACTATGCTTAAAAAGCAGGGAGGTTTTGGCATTGTATGTTACTGCTTTTGATCGCAGCACAGGCCAGTTACCACTCTGCCCTGCTCTTTCTTTCCTTTCTTTAGGTGCCGATGGAAGTATCCCATGATGAAAAGGTTTTCCAAGCCAGAAGTGAAAAATTAAAAGCTCTTCTGCTATAATAGTGTCTTGGATCAGTATTTTTTTTAAAGGTTGTTATGTTGTTTTTAAGGCAGAATTTGTTACTAAAGTAACATCTATATTTGCTACTATAAAAGGAGAGAAATTGCTGTACCCTGAGAACAGTCACAATGTGTTGAAGTGTAGAGGCTTAGTATTTTTCTTCATATCATAATTGCAGGTGATGTATGGTTAAAGCCAAAACTCTCTGGAAGCAAGTCTGTCTGAATTTTCATCTTTCCTCACTTGTTAACCTTCCTGAGATAGGATACAGAAGAAAGCTGAACTCTAAAAATAACAGACTGTCTGAGATAGTTGGGGTTGTTCAGCCTGGAGGAGAGAAGGCTCCAGGGAGACCTTATTGTGGCCCTTCAATCCTTGAAGGGGGCCTATAAGAAAGATGAAGACAGACTTTTTAGCAGGGGCTGTAGCGATAGGACAAGGGGTGATGGTTTTAAACTAAAAGAGGGGAGATTTAGACTAGATGTAAGGAAGAAATGTTTTACAATGAGGGTGGTTAAACACTGGCACAAGTTGCCTAAAGAGGCAGTAGAAGCCCCATCCCTGGAAACATTCAAGGTCAGGTCTGATGGGGCTCTGAGTAACCTGATCTGGTTGAAGATGTCCCTGCTTACTGCAGGGGGGTTGGACTAGATGACCTTTAAGGGTCCCTTCCAACCCAAACCATTCTATTATTCTATGACTGCTTCCTACAGCTGTGTCTGTGGACGTTTCTACCTGAAACATACATCTCCCACACTCTGCCCCAAGGGATGCAAAGCACCCTACCCTATTTGTAAGTGAGCAGAAGAGTTGCAGAGGTTCATTGGCTGACACAAGTCCTCTGCATGCATGCACACACACACACACAAACACTCACAGAGATTTACACTAGACCTGTTTTCATCCAAGTGCCTCCAACTGGTGCAGATTGTGCTTAATGGAGTCAAAGGGGCAGCCTATAAATTGATTCCAGTAAGTGCTGAATCAAATGGTCAAAGAGGGCTCCAGGATATATTGCATACACAAGCAGAAGTGAATTGCTGAGGAATTTACTATCAGCAACATGGATCATTTGATCACATCCAGTTTTACCGCTTCTGCAAAGAGCAAAATAAGAGAAACTAACCCCTGAATCCCATTCCACCTGCAAGTTGTTCTTTTCCCACATCCCTGCTATCCCTATGTGGATAAATCAGATAAACTAAACATTGAGTTTTGAATAAATAATTATTTGCCTCAAAAAATTATCTTCCAACTAATTTTTTTCCAAATCAATCAACTGAAATATGTGTCAGGTCTTCTTGCTGTTAGAACCACTTTGGCTTTCAGTGGAGGAAGAAGATGATTTTGTATTTTTCAAAAAACAAACTTTTCATTTTGACCAATTTAGTATGATTAAAACTTCAAATTGCTTATGGAATGTATTCCAAAGCCAATGAATTTCATGTTTAATTATGTGACTAAACTGGTATTGCCAGCGATTTTCTTTATTTAATAAACAGAACCCTATATGTTTTGAAAAATGGAGTGAAAACATCACCAGTAAAGAAAGAACAATAATGTTCCTTTTTCCTGATACTCTGAAGACTTCTCTCTTTCTATAATTGAGTGTAAGGGCCAAATTTTCAGTTGATAAAAATCAATACAGTGCTTGGGGCTTATGAGAACTGTCAGCAGTGTAGGTATCTCTGAGAAAAGAGGATGTGATGGCAAATTTCATTGTATTCTTGGTCTTCTCCAGGAAGTGAAAGGCTAAGAACATGACTAATTTTATTTTTTTTTTTCTCAATAGACCTGCAAAGTCAGGAGAACTTAGTGTACTTATTAAGCTTTAAGAAAATTATTAATTATTATAAGAAAAAAACACTGAATCATGTGCAAGAAGAACATATCTTTATTCTGAAAAGGATTTTGATCTACTGGAACTTGCTTGTATTCCCAAATGGGGTGACAACTGAATGCATCAAAATACTCCATGGAATGCACTGGAACTGGATTTCTGCCCTGTGATCTATGACAGCATCATGGTCCCTGGAGCTCCCCAGTCTCTGGGCATGCTGGGATACATTCATGGATACTGTGAGAACAGCCACTGAGCTGGGAGACCCATACCAGCATGTGGGTGCTGAGAAGTCACCAAATAAGTTGGCAGGAAATGTGGATGCTTATATTTGCTTACATTTTCTAAACCCCTCTTCATAACATTTAGATGCAGATGAATTTGAATTTCCCATGTAAAAAAATGCTCCACTGGGGTTTTGTTCACCAGATTTCAAAGCCAGTTTTACCTGAAAGTCAGAAAAACAAAAAAACCTAGGTGAAAAATCTGTCCTATATTCCATGTGAAGGAAACTCTGATTCCTGGGTACTCTCCCAAACTGTGAACCAAAGTACCATCATATTGTACAAAAGCCTATTCTCTAAATATTCCTTGTCTGACCTGAAGCAGAAATGAATTGAAATTTCATAAGGCACTTCATTCTCATGACATTTTCAGGGCCTTTTTGAAAGCTGATTAATATGCAGTGAATGTCCTACTGTTAAAAGTTCACCATGTTATGTTATTGATGTTCTACTTTTATATTTTGGGAAAAAACATTTTTTTAGGGAGTTGAATAGATTATAACAACCTGTTCTACCTGCTGGTGGAAAACACAGATTTCTGATTCTTTAACAGATTGGAGCAAAGCCTGTTCATTAACAGACCTGCGCTTAATGAGATAACATAAAAATAAAATCTTTTGGTAAATGACCTAATTTTACACCTTCCATGTGGAGAAATTAATGCTCTTTTTGCTTTGCCATAATACTTGAGTGGGTGCTCCAGTATCTCCTCTGTTCTTAAGCTGGGTAATTCTCCTATTATTTATTTTGCTGTGTTCACAGGCAAATCTACATGAGCTGTCAAAAATAAATAGACTTGATGTACCTTTCCATGCTTCTTTCCAGAATTGCAACACATTGCTCCTCTATCCCTTTCACTCAACTGAACGGTTTACAACAGTCAATAACATTACTTTAATTTACTTTTTTTTTTTTTTCTCTAGCAATGTCATTATCATTTCCTCTTTTAAGTCAGGGAAATAAATGTCAAATAATCTTAAGCTTCCTCTCCTTAATGTATTTTTTTTTCCTAATTTTCCAAATGAATCCCTGTTTCTGGTTAAAGACTAACACAGTGTGATGAGTTCATTAGTTTGCTGGTGTGCGTTCTCTGACTCACATAAAAGCACTAAAGGTCTTTGAGTTAGCAATAATTAGATGAGGTCATTAAAGCTACAATGAGATCACGATTGCCAGAAATGGCCTCACATTGTACAAAGTAAGGTCAAATCAGCTATAACCATTACTCATTCCCGATTTTTTTTCTTCATTACATATGCATTAAGTAACAGTAGTGGGTAATCTACAGCTTAACATGAGTGACATGCCCTACAACCTGTCATTCGCATAGTATTGTACAGTGAATGGGAAGTTGCATGGTGAGGTCTTTTATAGTGATTTCTTACACACAGAAACCACAGCAGGGACTAAATAAGAATGGATAGAAAAGAAATGGTAGGGGGTGTTGACAACATTTTGAAGGAGAAGCAAGGCAGGACAACATGGGCTGTGTCATTTAAAGTCATGAGGAGTATATTCCAGGAAGGATCAAACTAAGAGGTAGCAAACAAAGCTCTCAAAAAAGGCAGGCTCAGGTGCTCCTCAGGTCTTCAGCTGATATGAAAGCTGTGGCTCCTTGTAAGTCCACAGCTGCCATGGATAACAAGCCAGTCCATGTGGTCATCTTGCTGGACGGCAGCCCTGTTACCTGAACAGTATGAGACACCCATGTTCCTCTATCACATTTGCCTTTGACCCGTGGACAGCACCTATCCAGGCAAAGGCAAGAGTGAGGCCAGCCAACAAAAAGCACGACTACTCTTCTTTTGCATAGGAACAAGTGCCATGTCCGTTCTTTAGGGACAGCCTTTCATTGTAGAGCACATAGTACTCTGGTGAGGGATGGCAGAACCTCTTCCATTTATTTCTCATTTTCTAAGTCACCAAAAAGCAGTTTTAAAGCAAAGTCTCTCCATGGCAATAGATAACACAAATCAAGCTGAACAAACAGTTAAGTGAGAGAATAGCCAGAAGAGGAGAAAATCAATATACTAATTAACGTAGCAATTGCTTCCAGATGTGTATATCATAGAAATCTGAGTCATTTTTTATGGTTTCTGATTATCACTCTCATCCTTTTCCTCACACTCTGCTGATTAGAGGCGCAATGGAAAAATGACCCTTCCAGCACTACAACACACCACATTCCTTCAGTGCTGTGCAACAGGCAACGCTCTCCACGAGAGCAGAGCAACTCATCAAGCACTTTGCAGCAACTCTCAGCTCTGATGCATTAAAGTCTGCAAGAAATTTAAGGCTCCATTTCATCTGCTTTCACTGTGAAATGCCTGCTCCCTAGATTACAAGTGACAATTCACCTACATGTCAAGGCTGAGGAGACATGTGAAATTACATGTCCATTCTAGGTTGTGCCAGAGGAAGGAAAATGCTGTCTTTGACAAGTACAGTTCAAATAGGAGGTATAGACCAGAGGATCTGCCTGGAAATGAAAATTAGTTGTGGCCAGGAGAGTGAGCATGATGTACAGTGAACTGATGCCCCCCAACAACTAACATACAATGCCCTTCTACTGCCTGCTGCTTCTCCTACCCCCTGGAAAGACCTCCTGTCAGAAGAGGCTGGACTCTGCTTAGATGCTAACTTGTTGGTTGTAAACATGAACAGACCTAGATTTTGCTTTTAACATATCTGCATTGTCCCTGTAACCACAGTAATTAATGATCCTAACAAGCAGACATCTGAATTTCCTTGCAGTTATGCCTGAATTATGAACAAAAATAATAGTTGCTGAAGAGCTCTTAATTAGCAGAGGCACTTTTGTCTGTGTAGAGGCACTCTGAATGACCAGGGGGAGCAGCACAGCAACCTTCTGTGCGGCCAGCTTGTGAAGTGATGTTCCTCACTCTAAAACCCACTTTTTGCCTGTTATTTTAGGTGAGCAGTACAGTCCTTTTCTGAAAATACTGAGGCTGTTAAATACAGATTCTAAAGTGTGCAGTGAATTTTGGTTCATATATGGACGCTGAGGGATCTGGGACCATTCAGTGTTACCTCCAGAGCTCAGATGCTTGCACATGAGCTGCCAGTGTCCTCAGAGAGCACACAGCTAGCTTTACCAGCAATAACCTGCAAAGATGCTTCACAAGACTGTGTCTAGGAATTAGCCCTTTTTATTATCAAACTTTCTTAACTGATGATGAGAAAAAGAAGTGGCAATGAAACCACAAATGGAGGAAACTGCAGATTTAGAATGCTAATGCTTTTCTGACATTTCAGCTGTCCTGAGGATCTACTTCTCTATGTTATGGAGGTTGTTTCTTTTTTCACCAAGTTTTTATTTCTGTGAAGACATAAATAATTAACGCTAATAGATACTAAAATATCCATAGTGATGAAAAAAATGTTTTGTTTTAAGATGTGCAGTAGAACTTCTGTGCAAATAAATAAGAGCAACCAGGTTCATTAGCACTGATGTGTTAGACTGAAAGGGAAAAGGAGAATATATGCAGCTAATGTTGTTTGTCCTGCAATCCATCTTCCATGTCACTGAAGGGAAAGAAATCTTTCCTAAATTTCCCATCAATCTTCCTGACCTTTTTATATCATTTGCATCTTTAAACAGATTATTTTTTGTTGTGAATTTTCCCCTTGATACTTCACTTAAAAAACCAAAGATGCTTCTCCTTAGAAATCTCTTCTTCCAAACACCTCAGACAAGACAGGGGTCTTTACACCCCCAATATGAAAACCCAGTGTTTTCCCTTTTTCCTGTGGAACAGCAGTCCAAGGCTCTACTTAAAACTGGACATGAAGTGATGTCCTTGGGTCAGCCACACTGTTTCTTCAGCCCGAAAGAGAAGCAACAGACGGCTAGGGCGGGGCTGATGGACCCACCCAGAGCTAGTCACTCCATTTTCTCCCCTCCTGACTTGCCCGACCACCCTGCAGGGTATCAGTAAAGAAACACATGAGTGGAGGACGTGTGCTATCAGTGCTCACATAGCTTGAGCAATTTTTGGAGATACAGGTTTGACTACACTGCAGGAATGACCTTTTTTTTTTTTTTAGCTTCTTTTTTTTTTTTGCAAAGCTATGTCTTATTTGCACAGTCAATAATAGATAGACCATGTCACAACACCTTTACCCTAAAATAAAGATACACTAGGTACACGGTAGCAGAACAAATAGAGGTATTTGGTATAACAGAAAACATAAACACATTTACACATTCTGCATTTGCACACTGCCAATTACAATTTGCGTACAGCTTCTGATGGCCTGTGAAATCTACAAGTACTTAGTTAAGTGTAAGAGTATACGGGCAAGTTAAAGAGGCTCAAAAGTGATTTTATCAGCTGTGGCAACTGCCTGTTGTTATCAAAGGCAATATAAGTAATATGAGTAAATAAGTCAATTGCAAGTACTGTTTAATTAATTTACTAGAACACATTTGCTTAGAGTTTACCAGTAAGCAGTCAAAAAGCAAATCTGGTAAAAACATAAAGGAATAAAACAATAACCATTGAAGTGCTATAAAACATACCCACTACTTCTCTGTTTCTAGAAAAAAAACAAACAAGTCCATCTTTCACCCTTTCCTAACTGTTTTGATTCTTGCAGGGAATTCTGGCAGAAAAGCAGAGCAGCATTCCTCAGCTGAGCTCTCAGAAACAGCAGACTGGTCTTCTTGGGAAAGAATAACTCTGTCTTTAAAGTTTTAGGAGCTGGCTTTGAGGATTTCACACCAACAAATAGCTGTACTTGGATTTTTTTTATCTCTGTTCTGCTAAGTACACAGACGGCAGCAAATCCTTACCTCACTACCCAACACAGAGTTCATCTGAGTCCATACGAATTGTATTTGTGGCCGTAATTAATGGGGAGGGAGAGAAGGAGTGCAGAACTGCCTATAAAATCCAGCTTTTAAAATTACACCCCACAAAATGGCAGGAGCTGACTGTAGCATCACAGGACATGAATGAGGTGACTTATTAAATCACTCCTGACCCTAACTTCTGTGGGAAGCTGTGAAAATGAAAGCTTTTTTTAGAGCCTGGGTGCCTGGAGAGTAAGAAACAGTTTACTGACCAAAAAAAAAAGACCACAAAAAACCCAAACCAAACCAAAACCCAAGACAAAAAAAACAAGAGAGAAGAATGTGCTGGATTTGTGATCGTTATCTCTTTACTGTGACATTGACATTTTCAGTGGTATCAAAGAGGGGATGGAAGCAGGCAAGAGGATGTCCCTGAGCATTGCTGCTCCTCCTTCTTCTGCACATCTCTCCAGTTTCCTCCATGAGAAAGGAGAACTGGGAAGCCGGTTTAAAAATCTGACATGCAAAATGTGTCCCAAGGCATGGTGTGCTGTGGCAAATGATCATCAGTAGAATTATACATGCTATATTGCCTGGTGAATCCCCCAAAGCAGTTAAAGAGTCAGGAGAATATGAGACTGTCATTACTCTGTCTCCCTCCCTCTGCTTCGGAGCATAAACCTCTGCCAGACACTCAGGCAGAACAAAACACTTAATCAGTGTTAAGGATGCATCTGGTCCCCCCAGAGAGATGAGCTGTTCATTTATGCTTGTTTACAATATGTTTATAAACATTAGTGGACAGGGATAGATTACCCCAGTTTACTGCCACATAAAGGAGTCAGCTGCTTACGTTTCCCATCATATCCACGTGCTTTTCTTTTACATTACTCAAGTAGTATCTTATGGCAAGTAATCTTTGTGAATTAGGCCAGAAATCAGGAGTGTCCCCATAGAATTTATACTGTTTTCCCTGTCATTATCTCACAAGTATTACTTTTGGATCAAATCCCTATTTTACCTATTTGCTTATCAAATCCCAGGTGCCTATTTTTCCTTGCCATGTATGTTGCTTTACTTTTTTCTTTTTTTTTTTCTTCCCCTCTGTGGTCCATGAGGAAATGGCATTGGTTTTATGCTCTAGAGGAAAAGCATATTGTTTGGACAGAAATGGGAAAGATGGTGTTGTGATGATAGCCCCCTCTATGTCAAGTGTTCATAACCAGCCAAAGAAAGCAGTCTTTGTAAAGGAATTTTTACTTTTATTGTTCTTATTTTAAAAACAGGTTATCAATGTATGATCCCTTTGAATTATGAGTTATGACTTTACTGTGCAGTGGCAAAATGGAGAGAAAGTGTGCAGCTTCAAAAATGCACCAAATCTGTGTGTCCTCTGAAGAGGGGCAAGGATACAGGAGTCCCACTGAGTCCTGGGAACAGCCCTATACTCTGCAGTTTTACCTCTCACTTCACCTGCCTGTTCTCTCTTTTTTTATCCATCTTCTGTTTGATTATGAGCTTTTTAGGACTCAATAGTTTCATTTTAAGCATTCGAATGTCACATCATGATCCTTGATTTGAGTTTAATAATATTCAGTGGAAGAATACATATAGTTGCAAAACACTGGTGTAATGCAGGAGAAATAAATTGAAAGAAGGCAGTAGAAGGCAGATTTCACAGAGGGGAAACGTGATGGGCCAGGCGACCAGCTGGGTGTAAATCAATAGAAGCCAATTGCTTTGGGTGAGGGTCTACTTCATTAGTGAGAGAGCATAACAGCAAATATTTGACTTTAGGTTGCTGTATTGTGTGCAAACCCATTTATAGGCCTGGAATAAAAAGGTGTAGCCAACTGTAGCTCCTTCTCACTGATCTGATATTTATCACAGAGCCTTCCAGGATAAGGTCATAATTTTCATTTTCTTGGCTGAAAGTCAGGTATTGTAAGGAGTATCATCACACCTCTCATTAGATCAGCATTTTAAATGATCCAGCATTCCCATCAATCGATGGATATGTGAAAAATGTCCACGAGCCTGGTCTCCTCTAATGGGATTCCCCAAGCTGCCATCAGGCGTGACTTGCATAACAAACCAGACCTGGGAGTGTGACTCACTTACAGAAAACCAAATCTAGCAAATTACAGAACAAGGCTACGTAATATGTGGGAAAAGCAATATGAGCAAAATCTGCAGCAAAATCCTCCCTTTCACACACTCACACACACACACAGAGGCAGTTCTGAATCACCAATATTTGCACTCTGATGACTTCCCTTCCGATAAAGTGCAGTGGTACCCTGGAAGGCAGAATTTTTCCTTTCCTAGTATGAACCTGCCTGTTCATTATTTGAGTGCTTCATGTTAAAAATCAAAGCCACTGCAAACTCAACCAAAGGGGTTTCACTGACAATAGAAAACAGTGTTCCCCATGCCAGTGGAAGAGATTTCAATGTGCACTTCTTCGTTATCCTCTGCATGGTGGTACTAAGTAGTAGACACAATTTCCTTCCCTTTATTAAGTCTTCAGGTGGGAGATAGATTGAGAAAATTATATTTATTTGCACCTGCTTCTTGAGGTCTCTATTGTGCAAAGAATAAAATACATATTAGGGAGAAAAAAAGATTCCTATGTCAAACCATCCTATACACATGGAAATCGATCTGCTTGCAGGGTGAAATAGCTTGTAGACAAGATTAATTCAAAGAAGGGTGTAAATAGATTCTTGCTATTATTATATAGCACTAATATGTATGCAAAATAAGTGAGTCTGAGTCATGCAGTGCTTCAGTTCAGACTCGCTACCAAGACAAGTTTATTTCGGATACATTAGCAAATTTCAAAACATTAAGGTACCAAAATGAAATTTTAAAAAGGACAGAACAATATTGGGAAACTTCTTGTGGAAACTCATTTTAACTGACCAGGATTTGTAGAACTGACTATTAAAACTGAAAAGATGAAAATTTATGATGCCATCCACCTGAAGTATGTCTATGGGAGATGATAGCAGATTTTATATTGGTCCCTAACCATTACAATTCATACACACCTTAGAAGTAATCCTTGCCATATTACCAGACCATAGCAAGTGAGTGGTAGCATGTCTTGCTTTGTAAGCAGAAGTTTCTGCTTCTCCAAATTTAGAAGCAGTTTCATTGATTTCACTATCAGGTTTTATACATGAGTGGCAGAATCTGACTCTGAAGTTTGGGTGTTTTCCTTTACACAGGCTGACTCTGTACAAGTTACAAAGAAGTCAGATAAAATTATCATTCAGTATTACTCATGGAGATTTTTACAAGAAATGCTCAGTTGGGCTCAAATTTTTCAGCCTGGAGAAGAGAGAGTTTGAGGAATATGAGAGGTCTGGAAAAGCCTGAGTAGGCTGGAAAAGCTGGACAGAGACTGAGTGACCAGTTCCCCTTTCTGTACTGGACTAGTGGCCATCAAATGAAGCTACCGAGAGCCAGGGTCAAAGCAAACAACAGCATGTGGTTCTTCATGAAGTCAGTGATAGATACGTGGGAATCCTTGCTAGAAGCCACCGTGGATGCAACACAATACTTGGAAGAGAGCTTTGTGGGGGGTTACTAAATAGATAGAGCATTTCAAGCTCAGGAAGTCCCAGGAGCTGACAATAGCTTGAAGCTGAATTGTAACAGGAGAGAGCAACCCGTGTTCTTACTGTTCTTTAGAGGTGAGACTTTGGACCCAGTGGAGAAAGGACAGAGGGCTAGATGAACCCTTCATGTGAACAATACAGTTCTTCTTACGGTCCTGTGCTCTGCCATCCGGTTCCCTGCTTTTGCAGATGATAATACCATAGACTTCCTCTGAAGAAACCATGAAGATATATCTTAAAACTAGCTCTCCTGTTTGCCCCTCTGCCCCTGTCCCTGTTCAAGATTGTCAAATCCTGATTACAAGAAATGTCCATTTACTATCCAGCCATAATTTACCAAGGGAGAATTCATCCATAGGTTCTATCCCAGTTCTCCCAGTTCTCAGGATCTTTTTTTTTTTATTATTCTTTTAACCAGTGACTCTTTATAGAATAAAATATAGTTTCAACATCACTACAACCTCTGATTTAAGAGGATGAGCCCCACTCAGCTATTACAAGAGAGGCCACAGATAGCCCTTTTTCAGAAGAGTTTTCAAAGCAGAGAGTGCCAAGGTATCTTCATGGGCTGTTGTGTGCAGTGTCCTACATCCAGAGAGAGGCAGCAGCTCCCCATGCTTTGTATTCCCTATTGGCAGACTCTGGGCTTTTTCCTAGGCATTCTGCTACCTTTTTTGATCCTATTACTCTGGGACTGTCTTACTAATAGGGAGTTAACTCAAATAGGTGTATAGAAAACCAAGGTCCTTATAATCAGGACTCCCTGATTCAAGGTTTTAACTTTGAGGACCTCTCAGGCTTTTACCAGAGTACCCCTCATGATGGGTGGCAGGTCCAGTGAGGAAATTCACATCTACATGCTGCTTCTGAAACTGATTTCTTTCTATGAATTTTTCAACTTGTGAAATTAGAGAACAGTTTACATGCAGGCTTAGTTGGGAATTCCAGTGTTGAAAAGATATGTTATCTTGGCACAGGCTTTTTTTAATGAAGAAGTCAAAAAACTTTAAAATATTTTAATTATGCTAACCTGCTTCATGCAGTGTTCAGATAATTCAGGCAACTGGACTATCTAATGTGTAAGTCATTAATTCCTAGAAACATCTTACATGTTCCAGTCATAACGGCATCACTCATTAAAAAAAAAAAATCCATACTCCTGTGTTTACTCTTATTTTAACCTAATAATAGCAATAGCGACTTCAGCACAGGGCATTCTCAGGGATTAATGACCAGCTGGGACTAATGGCACCCTTGGCTACACCTCTGGCCATAAATGCCTGTCAGTCTATCATCAATCTTCAGAAAATGCCCTATGCCCAGGTCATTACTAGTTAACCAGTAGTTAGAATGAAAATGAAAAGCAAATGTAGGGAGTGTTGTTAAGAATTTCCACCTTTTGTACCTGGGAGAGTGTTTTCCCCATCAGAAAGCTTTGCCTTAACAAGACATCACAGCAATCTGTATTGACTAACATGCATTGAGTGTGCTTCTGTGATTAACCCTTGTGCAATTAGCCCCCTCAACATCACATTCTAAGGCAGGAAAAGTGAAAATTCAGGCTGAGAAGTTCCCCAAGCACCCTCCCTCCTGGGGGCGGACAGAGTGCAGCACCACTTTTGGTGCTGTGCCTGACTTCTATCCAAAACATGGTTTTGTGTGACTAGCAACATCCAGCCTGGGTATAACCTTTTCATCCCAGTCCTCCTCAGGATGGCAAAAGCTGAGAGCCTCAGCCTGGGTAAATTAATAAAATCATCATAGAATGGTTTGTGTTGGAAGGCACATTAAAGATCATTCAGTTCCAACTCCCCTGCCATGAGCAGGGACACCTTCCACTAGAGCAGGTTGCTCAAAGCCTCATCCAATCTGGCCTTGAAAATTATTAAATTATTAACATGCCAAGGAAGTTAGCAGCACTAATGTCATTAAGAGAAAATCAATAGGTAGTGCAGCAGTAGTTCAATATAATTTTATATTTTTTTTTCATACTGGCTTCCAGAGGACGTGTATATTGAAGATTTGACCCAAGAAGTCCCTAGATGTTGTGTAAATTTTTGAGAGGAATTAATTGCAAAAGCAATCCAAAACACGTGCCTCTGAATTACTGGAAATGCCAGAAATGTTTGTGAAGGCAAGTAAGAAAACATGAGTGTGATTTGACTGACAACCAACTGCTGCCATTTTTACTTTTTGTTGACTGAATGACCTCAGGAAATATTTATGCTGGCAAACTTGTAGGTGCAAAATGGGAAAACGAATTGAAGCTAAAGCTGGCAGGAAACTGCTTTCTCCACTCCCCTTAGGTATGTGTGGGTGTTCACATATTTAGAAACTTAATTAATAGCTCTCAGGGACTTTCCCTGGCTATTTTTCAATGAAGAATGTTGCCAGTTGATTTTTTTTTTTAACTTTTGCATTTCTATATCACTAATTAAAACTGATAAATTATGGCCTAGAAACACTCAAATTGGGAAAAATGTGATCTTTCAGCTACTATTTTTCAGATAACTATTATCAGAAGACATTTGAAGATAGTTAGAAATGCTGGATATTTTAATTTCTGATGCATCTCATTTCATCTGTAGCTTCCTGAGCTTCTTTTCTCACAAGCCAACAGTGACCAAGTCTGACTAGTACTTTAACCCTTAATCTGCTGCTTCTTTTACTGTACGTGTTAAACCTTACTGTCCTGAGAAGTTTCAATGGTTAGGAAATTAACCAAATCTGTAAGTATTTCTGGGGTTGAGACTTTAGAGGACACTACACCACTCTAGCTTGATTATTTGTAAGTGGAGGTCTCATGATCTTAGCTTGTTCATGAGCTAAGGTAAGTTACCCTTATAAACTGAGGGTAACTTCGTAAGAGCTAGTGCATCAGTGGGACACAACATCAGGAGATGACTTGGCCCCAGCAGTACCAGAGACCATGCCCACTCTGGGTGTTGGTGTTATCTGAAGCTAAGCTCCTGAAGTTATTATGGTGTAAGTGCAGAGGCTCAGGACTGGATGGTTTGATCTACAGACAACTTTCCTCTGTTTCCCCAGTCTCCAACGCAGGTGTAGGACATCCAGACCTGGCATACCACTGCACTGTACTGCACAGCCAGGCAGGGGAAAAGGTGGGAAGGGACATCAGAGTCATTAATGATGCCCATTTCATTTATCTTCTGATTATTTTAAATTTCTTCACTGATTTAATAGCATTGGGAGGTTTTTTTCTCTCCTAGCTATAGATTTTTTTTGTTTCTTGCATATGTATGCTGCAGATACTGCAGAAATAGTTGCTGCTTCCCTTCCCAGAAACAACAGCATTTGTCAATGGTTGAAGCACATTCTTAGGAAATCTTGAGTCACTAAGCACCGAGTTGGAAGAAAAAACAAGGTTGCTTCACAGAAAACAATCCATCAGAGAAGAATGCTGGGACAGGGGCTCTCACTGGCCTTTCTTCTCTTTTACACATGTCACACTAATTGCCATTGTATTGTCTGTATGTGATTAGAAAAGGAGATTTTTCTAATCATTTATCCTAGAATATTTTCTTTATTTTTTTCATTCCTATAAATGTTATATATATATATATATATATGAGACGAAAGAGAGGGAAGCTAAACCAGCCCATGCTCTTACTGAGATGTAAAAGAAATGTTCTAGCTAAATCTGTCCAAAAGCCTCTGAACAGGAGTCCATCGTCTCCATAGTTTGAATGAATTAATCTTTTCCTTTTGTGGGAAAGAAAGGAAAAGAAGCTATCTAAATCAATGGGATTAAGCAGTATTGTGCCAATTTACACTAACACCTGGTTCTTTTTAGATAAGGCCCAAATGAACACTAACTCATGCCAAAGCACACACTCAGACTGTTGACCTAACTGTTAAAGCTGTCATTCCTGAGATTTGGATGAACAAATGCTGGAACTAATCCCGTCCATTGCATGTAACCTTATGCCCAGGCAGGCGTTCACAAATGGTATCAACATCACGTGTCAAAGGACTTTTAAATGTATTTTTTATTAATATTTTTAAAGGGAGAAACCAGAAATGAATATCAATCAACCAAATCATAAACTACATGAAAGTATTGCATCCTATGTCCATGGCAGGTCTTTAACATTCATTAAAACTGATATAAGTATTATATTATTTAAGGAGCAGAAAAATCTGGGGAGAACAAAATGCACAAAAATATACCAGAAAATAAAGTATTAATCAATGACAGAGGAAAGATTGGCACATAATTCCCTGCTATAGTAAAATTTGCTGTGCTTTGGGAACTGTTAGCCCTCCTCTACTATGAACACTATGAGTAGCCATTTATATGGCAAATGTGAGACAAATATACCTGATTCTTTGGTCGTGGGAACCATTGGGGCCCTTTGAGACTGACGCATTCCCCATGAGAAGTATAGGGCTCAGACTTGCAGTTGTTCCCAAGACAGGGGGTTATTACATGAGTAAAATATCAGCATAACCCTCTGTCCTGGTTTTGCATGGATAATTTTCTTTTTAGTAATTAGAATAGCTTTATTTTAGTTTCAGTGTTTCAGTTCAGACTTATTATGAGAAGAACGTTGATAACAGTACTGGTGTTGTTAGTTGCTGCTGGAGCTCAAGGCCACCGTGTTTGGCTGTTCACAGCTGCATTAGGACTGGGAGGGAGAAGCGCAGTGAATAGCAAACCCCAAAACTGGCATTTGGATGTCATGTCAGTATATTAACCAGGGATGACCAGAAGACGGGGGGATTCTCTCAGGGATCGCTCAGGCTCACTCTTCCGGGGTTTCGTTTTCAGGACTGTCTCTGCTCTGGGATCGCTGGCTGGCACAGGCCGGGCATCAGTCAGCGGGCGGTGAGCACTGTGTATCACTCATTTGTATAGTCTGTTATCACTGTTGTTATCATTATAATTTTATTTTAATTAGTAAATAGTTTTTATCTCAACCCACGAGTTTCCTTGCCCTTCTTTCCAAATTCTCTCCCCTACTCCCGGGGCGAGGTGGGGGGGAGGGTGATAGAGCAGGCTGTGTTTGGCTGCAAGCTGTAAGCAAAAAGGGTTGATCTACCCAAACCACCACACCCTCACCCAGCTCTGCTTCATCACATTGTAATCTATACCTGACTGGGCATGCAAAGATGTCCTAATGCATGAGGTGCAATCCCTCACTGAGTAACATTGAGCCTGAACATCCATGCCCTTAAATCACAATAGATTGTTGCTGGTCTGAATTGATTAGGTTTTTGCCCAAGCAAGCGGCAGCCGAAGGGATTGTGAATCATATCAGTGCCTGCGAATGGCCTGCAGCAGCAGGTGGGAGTGTGTGAGAACAAGAGGGAAGGCTGTAATAACCCCAGTAGCTTAGTGTCAAATAAAATCAAGAACAAGAATAGCACTAGCAGTCAGTGAATGTTCATCCAGTGCTTTTATTCTTTACAGCGCTGTATAACTATTGTTGTCAGCTGTTGTACTGGTCTGAAACTACATTTACCTTCTCCCTGGTCCTCTTGCCTACTCCCTGTGACTGGGTCTGTTGTTGGGAGAAGCAACACAATAGCACAGAAATTTTCCCTATTCTGGTTAATTACTCCTACCAATTAGGTGTTTACCCAGGGTGGCATTACTGTAGGAATAAAAGCCCTAGTCCCTATCAATCAGATGGCATGTTCTAATCGAGCTAGGACTTTCACTGAACAGCTGTATCTCAGTTAGAAACCACTATCCATGAAGAAAGCACCATTGGCTAATTATGCTAATAAGATATTAGCCACCACCTCTTCAAACCGCAGGCTTGTCACATCTCTCAGTGGTACCTTATTGTAAACTGTACTGAGGAGGATTATTTGCCTTCTTAGCACAGCTCTCTTGGGAATGTAACACTTACCTCCTTGCAAAATCTGCTTTCAGAGCCTAATCCTGCTAGGTTGTGGAATGTTCAGGCTCAGGACTATGTTTATCACAATTTAAGGAGATTATTTGATAGGAACTATTTTAAAAGGAAATTGAAGGAAAACCGCTTTTCTGAGAGTGGCTTACAAGGGCCACTGGAAGCTCCACTACCTCCAACCCAGTGAGAATACCATTTATTTGAAAGAATGATTTCATGTTCAGAAGGAAGAACTGATGCTGCCTTTTATGCTAAGGAGGCTATTTTCATGTAATTCATACATGAGTAATTTAGCACTGCAACTCATGGATTTAATTTCTTATTTCTTGCAAAAGTGGCCTTCAAAACGTTCTTTGTATCTATTTTCTTGTTGGACTCTATAGCAATTTGTTACCATTGATTAAAGTAACCATTCCTCACTATTAACCCTTTTAGAATTATACATGGAGATTTAATGTGAAGTGTGAGTAGAGTGGGTTTTGGCTCAAATCAAGTAGGATGCTCATACGCTGAAAATGAACTGAATATCAGGAAAGATAATAAAGATTTTCTTTATTAAAATCACTAGCTCCAAGTTATTCTAAGAAAAAAAATCATTTCAGATGCTTGTTCATTTGATTGCACTTTTCTATTTTGAAGACTTGAAATAGAGAACTTTTCTTTTCGGGTGATGTCCCTACAAGAGCTCAGAGCAAACCCACTGTGGGGCCAGAGCCTCTCCAGGGCACCATATCCTGTATGTGGTGTGGCCACATGGCATGGTCAGCCATCCAGCAGCCCTGCCCTGGCTGGGGAAAACAGCACAGATCCTCTGAAGCCCCTCGCCGCTGCTTAGTTTTCAAGAGAAGATTGACACAAATGCCAGAGGTCGGCAGGGCAGTGTTAAACTTCTCTGTCCTGGCAGACATTTGTGGGTCCACATGAGGAAGTTGCAATAGTTTATTATTGTTGTTGTTTTGTTGGACTCAATAACAACTTGTTGGCACCCATTACAGTGACTATTCCACTTTAATTAACTCTTCTCAGAATTACACATTGAAATTCATTATTTAGTTATCATCAATGGATATCTCTGCTCATTCTGTCTATACAGGAGTCTTACAGCAATTGTTAGTTTTGTTAAAGTGTCTACAATTTCTGATAACTTTTAAGAACATATATGCATTTTATTTTTTCCAGTTCACAAATGGCTATTAATTTTATTTGTGATGCTTTGACTATACCATATAAAAAGAGACAACCACTTCCTTCAGAGCCATAGCCGTAGGTCACCATTAATACTTCACAGTCTAATTCCCATTTAGATGACAACTTCCAATGTATTTAACAAGCTATGACGTATATAAAACTTTAAACAATGTGGGCTTTATTCCAAATAGACAACAGACAAAGAAAGTGGATTGCCCAAAGCACCCAGACAGGGTAGGAGCAGTACCAGACCTAGCATCATGTCCACCAGGACACACGACCTCCCCTAAGCTGTCTAAGGCAGTATGGTCTGTAAGATGAGAGCACTGTATTTGTACCACATGTGATGAACATGGTGGATAGAAGCTGACCCTTCAGAAGAACATATTGCTGATAATCTCCATGTTGATACATCCGATACCACTGCTGAAAGCACTGGAGATCACCTGTTTGTGTGAGGCACGCAAAGCTGGAAGGCACTAAAAGTTGAAAACAACTCACAGTGCAGAGGTGAAAATCCTTAGTGTCACTGGGACATGGACAAAACGGCTTTGAGAACAGGGTCTGAGAGAAAAAACTGTCCAAAGCCCAGTTTAGTCACAGCATTAAAAAGGGTGGAGAAGAGAATTTGCTTCAGGCAGGAGGCACAACACTGTTCACATGATTTCATTTACCAGCAAGAATTTGTTCATGCGTACATTCAGAGTAGCATGATATCTATGTGTGAACAAACTTCAATATTAATTTTTTCCTAGAGTCCAAAATATTTATGAAATACTTTTTACGTAAAGTGTCTCTATTGAAATCTGAACACAACTGCTACTAAATGTAATGCTTCCAAACCTTCTGAGGAAGTTACACTGAAGTGTCTACCTGTATTGTAGAGAGAATAAAATTATTCCTAAGGTTAATTAAAAAAAGAAAACCTACCTTTATTTGCATTCATAAAATCTTACCTGACATCCCAAAAGCAGCTATTATATGTCAGCATGTCATATGCATTGGGAATATCTGATCCAATTCACAGCTCATAAATGTCTAATTAAAAAAATATATATACAACAGTTTTAATTGGTTCATTGCATCATTTGTTTTTATTACGGTTTTAAACTCTTGCACAATAGTCAGGGCTAAAATTCTTGACATTTGCATGAAAAAAAACCAAACTATGAAGAAGAAGGGTCTTGAAGGATATAAAGATAAGTAGGAGTTCAGTAATCACCATATGTACAGTGGTGGGTAAATGGCTGAATTGTAGTTAGAGTATAAATCTGGGTTTTAGAACATCACAAGGGAGATTGAATTTGTGATGTGTTGTTTTACCACTGCCAGAAAAGTCAGTGTAGAATTAAAATAAAGTGGAGCTAAGTTTTCAGGTGAGTGCAAAAATTTAAGCTGAAGAGTGTGGCAGATATATCTGTGAGAGTATATTGCTTCTGGTTTAAAAAAACAAGAGGGATAGGAATCAGAAAATTATGCTTATGGTTGGTTTTGTCACTGTTGATTTTTAGAATGCTGTAGGAAAAAAGAAAGTTAAATAAGAGATATTTTATGGCTAACTCAGTTTTTATCTAATACTTGATAAAGAAAATTCAATTCATAATTATTTATGAACCAACATCAAGGAGTTTATTACTTTGATTACTCACTAATCATTTCCCGTAAATGCAGTGACCTAAAAATCCCATATAATCAATAAAGTAGTAAGTTCCAGATTTAAATCACTGCACCTTGTATTCTTGAGTAAACCTTTGGGTAATTTACAAAGGCTGTTGAATTTTATAGTAAGTGTTTTTCAAACCAAGCTGGATTCTAAACAATAATGACTTTTTAATGTGGATCTGTGATTACATTGTCATAGTGAAATACGACAGTCTTTGACTGCATTCGAAATGAGGCAGAGGGTGAATTACTCCAAAGGCATAGATTACCATAGCCTCAGGTAAAGCAATCTTCATAAATTAAACTCCAATCTAAAGTGACCTGTCACTACAAACCTGTTGCTACTCCCAGTAACTTAAATTCCAGTGTACAATTTGTAAACAAGTTCTTTTCTTATTACCACAATGGGGGAGAGCTACTTTGCTAAAGTGCTTTGAAGTGAATGTGAGGGAGGAGAATTATACATAAGTATTTTATGAGTTTCTTTTCCGTAATTTCAAAAAGCTGTTAGTTGAGGAAATGCAACTTGTTGTCTGCTAAAGTGTTTGTGCTTTTAAGATATCTAAAGCTGTCAACTGAATTAGCCTTTGGCATAAACAGCAACTACTGCACTTTCCTAACTCATTTTTGACACACTGAGCCTATTTAACTCATATGCTCAGTAATAAAGTCTACAGTTCAATGGTACTCAGAAATGTTTTGTACATTTATGTACAAAATGTTGGCTGCTTGAGCCAACATTTCCCAAGGGGTTTGATGGGTTTGCCATACCTCAGTCTGGGGAAGTCTAGTTTATAAATGTTTTTTTTTTCAGAGATACCAGAGCAGTTGTCTTCTGAAAATCATATGGTTTGTGTGGTAACCAAAAGCTGAGGGCTTTTTTAAAGGATGCCTTTGGACATCCACAGCAGAGACAGCAGAGAGTCCACCCACCACTGTAGGCACCTTCCAGGCCTAGCAGTCCTGACCCTTGATAGTTTTCAGCCCAGCCTAGGAAGGAAAACAAGCACCAACTTTAAATTATTCAGTAAGTACACTGCAAGCTGTTAGTTACAGCTAGTCAGCAGCTGCTGCATGAGCACCTCATCCACCCTTGCAGAGTTAGGTGGGTTCTTCCAGGCAAAGGATGGAGCCAGGCAGGATGGGCAGCTAAGGACAGGAACCGTTGCATCTAGCCCCTTGTTAATACAATCAACCCAATAGCCCAAGGTTACTAGACTGCTGAAAAAAGACATGCCTCCTTGGCTACAGCAGCAGCATATACGAAGCTGTAAGCTCCCACATGGTTACATTCACATGGCTAGTAGATAGTAACTGAATTTCCACCGTGGCTGCTGGTATTCGGTGTGCTGAGATTGGGCAGCTGGAAGGAAATACCAAATGCAGTCATGTTGTCCTGACTGGTTAAGGTGGGAACATTGAGTGAGAATGAGAGGAGTGAAGGTTGAACAGCATTTCTGCCATTCTGCCTTGAGCTTTCACCGAGGAGCATAAGGGGCTTGAAAACAATAGTCTGAAACTCTGAGTGTGTTCAGAGGTTCAGACTCCTCTTCAGGGTCTAGCACTGGGTGTTTCAATCAATTTGTCAGCACAGCTAAAATCATATAGGAAAAACCTATTCTTTCTTCATAAAGTTTATTGTTCCCAAATTCATATCAGGGGTTTGGTTCTTCACAGCATGGGCACCTGAAAATCTAGAAATCTGTGGTGGTCAGAAACAGAAGAAACAGGGAAAGGGAATAGGGAAGAGTCAAGAACCTCTTGAAATGCCAGAAAAACAGGGGAGGTATCATCCCAGCCATTCAAGTCCACCTTTTCCCTAGTGAATGTTTACAGCTTCTGTCCTGATGTTCACTCACATCTGCCTCTCAGCTTTTATCCTACCCATCTTTTGGGCCAACCATTGTTCTGCCAGTACTTCTGCTACCAATTGAGGCTTATACAAAACTGAAATATGCCCTATAAAGACCTGAGCTAATTCATTGGAGTAAAATGTTTTGATTTTCAGAAAGACCAAAGCATGACTTCTTTTTAAGGAGAGATTGAAAAATCCTGGTTTTGCTGCATTTGCAGCTATCCTGCGGGCAGCAAAGAAGAAAGTTTAAAAGGTAGGAATGGAAAGTGAAACACATAATTTTATTAATACAAGAAGTAGAATGAAAAATTTTATGAAAATATTTTCAACTTATTTTTAGTCTTACTTTTCCCATGATGGCTGGGAAATTCCAATATTTCTTGCAACTACCTAAATGAACAACTATTAATGGCTATCAATAACATGTTCAATTTGTGTCAAGCAACATCTTAATATTCATATGGCATGGCTCTTTTCTGTCAACTGTTTTTCATTGGTTTGCTTTTTAGTTTAATAAAAATCTCAGTCAGTTTCATGTACATGAAAACATGATGTTCTCACAGCATGTGGTCTGGGTTTGAGTAACAAGCTCAGTTCTTGGCTCCCTAGGATGACATGTTTATATATAAGAAGGTAACAAGGCAGAGAAAGGTTTCCCTGTTCTTCCCCTTCTTGAGGGTCTTAAGCCTTTATTAAGAATGACAGAGGTCTGGGTCATGAAGATGTTTCTGAGGAGCTAAGCAGAGAGGTTTGAAGAGGACTGAATTTAGTAAGTATCCAATTTCATTTAATATCAGCTTTTCAGATGGCTTCCTTTCAGATTCATATCTCCTTCGTCAGCCTAATTAGATATTAATATCACATCCACTTCCTGCTCTCTCTTCTTCCATGTTTTATTTGTTGTCTCATCATAATAATTGAACCTGGTGTCTTAAGAAAACAGGTGTTATACAGACATTTGGTGTCTGCCAGGCAGTTTGCATCTCATGCTCTTACTTTAGAGCCTGTGACCAATTCTAACCAAATTCATGTCTAAAAACATATCCCATTTTTTAAAGAGTCATGAGAACAATCATCAGCTGTGTCATGTGTCTTTCACACAGAGAAAGATTCTGTAGATGTCAGAGAATCTACCTTACGGTGATTGAAAAGAAAAAGTAAGCCTAAAAAAACTGACCAAGTTAGTTTATTAATATTGTATTGCAGTTCAAGGTAACTCACCTGAAACAACCACAAAAAAACATTTTATAGTTCTCACAACTATGCCTGCATTTGTAGGGAGGTATAGACTTCTATATGCCTCCAGGCATAACTGCAGCTGTGTAAGTCCTCATCTTGCTGAGTAGTTTGACACGTGGTTCATGCCTAGATCCTGTCAGGTTTCCAAATATTGAGGTTCTTCACAGATTTTTCCCAACTAATTTTGCTTGAGACACCAAATATAACAGCTAGCAGAAGCCTGCTTAATCCTGCAGAAAGACACAGAGATAGCTCCTATCCTATCCTTACCACTCCTTCCTCAAGGGATGGCTGAAAGCACTTGGTCAGCATATGGCACTCTCATTTCATGTCTTCCTTTTATCTACTTTCCAGTAACGTTGCTTACACAATATTAATTTGCTTCTCTTCCAAATAATGTCTGTCCTTAATTAAATGTCTTCATTCTATTCTTTCCTGCCTTGCTCAGTATACAAGAGGGGACATCATCACAGAAAGAAAATAAATTCATTATTTCCTCCCCCTTGCTCTTCTCCAAGATTAGGCCTCAGCCATACTCACTGACCACTGTTTGGGTTGTGTCTGCCCACAGAATTTTCCTTCTGGGCTTTTCTGGAGCACTCCACACCAAAGTGTCTGACTCACAGTAATTAATGTGTTTCCGTAACATCTTTGGGAGGTGAAGGAATATTAACCCTATTTGGCAGCTGAGGAATTCAGCCAGGGAAGGATTAAGGCTAATGCCTGGTTTTGAATTCCTGACACTCTAGTGCACTTATTCTCCTATACCATTTCCCACGTTCAAAGACCAAATCTGATGGATATCATTACAATCCACAAATGAAGTTTGGTCCAGGGGCAGAATCCAGTTTCCTCTATAACATACAAGGGAGGGCATTGGACAGAGCCTGGACAACCGGTCCCTCACTGCTCACCCTGATTAATCCCACAAAATAGCCAATTCCTGTTCAAGGGGAGCCTCTTGACACATGTGCCAAAGGAGGCCAAATAGAGGCTAAGGAGACAGAATTATTTAAGATATTTTCTGGGTACTCACTTTGCACACATGGTCTTTGGCCACCTAGTTTTTGTTTCTGATGAACAGTCATGTGAAGTCAAGGAGACATTCATGTAATGAAAATAAAGTATTTTGAGCTGTAAAATCTGTTTTAATGGCTTAATAAGGAATTCTATTTTCACATTGTTAACATAATAACAATAATTAAAAATCATTTTAAGTTTCATTGGAAAACAAACATCTCTGAACAGCTTGCTCATTTTGCAATTTGATTGCAAATGACTTTTGATTGCTAAAATGTAAACTTGGGATTTACTACTTTTCAAGAGCTGAAAACTTTTGCAGTGAAAACACCACTGAAATTACCAAAGCAAATAAGCTTTGAACTCACATCACAAGCTAAGATGCCACATCAGCCATGTCAGGTGGCACAATACATATGCCACGATAAAACCAACATGGTTTGGCAGATAGAAATGAGGTTTTGTACCACAGAACTTGTCAACAGCACAAGTTAGTGTTACTTCACCTTCACTAGAACAGCCAAGAGCCAGCTGTGGAGGAAGCACAGGGTATGAGAAGAATCAAAGCAGAGGACAACAAGACACTGCGTCGAAGATTGAGAACAATAAGACTATGAATTGGCCTCTTTTTAGTACAGCTTATCCATTTTCTTGCTCTGAAATTAGTTTTTAAAAATCTTTTATGTACAATTAATCCCATTATTTTTGCACAGGAGTCTGCCACAAATTGGTTTGTTAGTGGGTATCTCAAGCACCAGGTAAGATACTGGATGAGAAAAGAGGTAGCTTATAGAGAAATAACACCTCAGTGTATCAGTACAATTTCCATCAGCAGGAGTATGTGGATGGGCTACACTGAAAGAAATCACAGAAAACCACCATCTGCATACAGCTGCACTACATAGGGAGCATTTTAAAGCATGAACAAACCCAAAGGACCAACCAAGTGTGAGATATATGGAGGACACCACAGGAGGTAGAACAAGAACAAGGCTCTGGAGCTGCAGTCCACTGTAGGAGTCTCACATACAGGGGTGAGACTTGATGGGGACATCCCTGCACAATGAGGGAAACCGAATTGAGGGGTGTCAGACAATTCCCCCACCAGAAGTGCCGAGGACTTAATGCTCTTGGTTGCAAACAAATATTTTAAAGGGACCAAAACATAACCATTACCTCCCTCATTTCCCAGTACATCCTCATTTTTTTTACTGTATCTCAGCCTTTGGGGAATGCCCACGGAAATTACTGTCCACATATTTTGTAAGGAGCAAGTAAAGGAACTTCCACCTACGGAACAGCACCGCTGTGAGGCTGCTGACACATTCTGACTGCAGGCACTCGCTTATTTGCTTTGCTGCCAAGAATATCAATTGCATATTACATTTGCTATTGATCCAAAGGAAGATTTTGTTGTTGTTGTTGTTGTTGTTGTTGTAAAAAATGTGAATGTATTAGTACTACTGTCATGTAGTGCTATAAAGCAAAATAAAAGGTACAGGAGGGAAAGCAGCAGAACAGAACCACAGGAACATTAGCGCTGCAGATTCTTCAGCCTATAATGGCACATTTTGGCAGATGGACAAAAACTGTGACATCTATGCATGTCTGAGTCTGGAGATGATTCAGCTCCTCTCTGCTGTGCCTTGATGGGATTGTCTGCGATGACTAACACAGCTCTGTCAGCCTGGCTGATATCACTATTTACAACACCTTAATTGAGAAATAAGCAAACCTGGAGCTGCATGGGGTGTGCAAGGAAGAATCTGGAGGATGGGTTTCACTGTCCTCCCAACTCATTTTCCAGCTCAAGCTACTGCACACACGTCAATGATCTGTAAGGTGCTGAGTGGACTTCGTGAGCCCCTTGCTCTTCCCATGTCTCTTCCTTGCCTCTCAAGGGAAAATCTTCTCCTCCCCTAGATGCACAGCAGGGGAGAGATGTCACTCACATCTGATGCAGATGACACACCCTCAAAGCAGTGAAATGTGCATGTTTGTGTGGGAATGGGCTTTTGGAAGCTGAGCTCCTGGTCTCCCTGCTGGCTGGTGTATCTCTTCTCCCAAGGGTGGGCAATGCCTCTTTGATCAGGCTTTAGTGTGTTTTGTACTGATGGGTGCCTCTTGCTGAGATAGAGGCTATGAAAAACCAAGTTTCTGAACACTTGTAAGGCTGTTCCTGGCCAGTCAAGAGTGAATGTCTCTCAGGTTTGGTTATGTTTCTCTGACATGAACAACTGTACATGCTCATATCAAATTTAGCAGAACTACCTAAGGTGCTTAAAATATCTGACTTTTGTGTATCTGTTTTCAGCTCAAGGTTGTGTCAGAAATCTATTTTCTCTTTCCTTGGAAACAGAAAAAAAATTCCATGTTTCCCATGGCATCTTGGTATCTGTGATAGTCACCAAATGGGAAGGCTTCCTAGCTGGATGCTCACTCACATGCAGAGGAAGCAAACTTTACCTGTGGACCTGTGTGCTACTGCACTCTCCATGGTCATAGCAGCCTGTAGCACTGTCTTTCTGTCTACAAGCAGCAATATGTTCTGGGCAAAGCTTCTTAGTCTGCTACCCAGCTGGAAAAGGAGTCAGGTTCAGGATTGAGTGGTCCCAGGAGGACCCAATAGTTTATTCTGTCTTTTCTTCAGACTTCCCACATAGTGGATATTTTTTGTTTATGGAGCCCTTGCAGGGGCATACAATTACAGGAGAAAATCACCTTTGGCATGGCAAGAAATACAGTGATGTGGGTAAAAGACAATATAGCTCATATTTCTGACTTCTTTCCCTTGTGGTGCTCTTAAATCTTCCTTCTCCTTAAAGCAGGGCCTCCTGAGTCTGGGTTGTTCCCACGGGAATTCTTGGCTTCTCCTGTGAAACATGTAGCCTTTCATCCTCTTGCATAAAACCAGTTTCCTTTTTCCTTAGTTGTAACACCATTCCCCCCAACAAATTCGTTATTTTCCTCTGAACCTGTGAACCTTCCATCTATTTTTCAGAGAAATGCAAACAATTATAAGGACATCTGGCTATATTTGTAATATGTGCATGGATAAACTTAGAGACAACAGTGTAATAAGTTACTCACTGAATGGAAAATAAGTCTAAACACTCACCAGCTTACATCTAGCATAAGTATCAATCAGCGTGCTTCAGTGGATCTGCTCCAACATACCCCCACTGTGGATGAGAGCCAAAATCTGAACAGCAACAAACAGCCCATTATCAATCCATTAGTCCTCACTGACTGAACTATACACATAAAATCTTGTTTTACACGCATACTCCTGCCATTCCCCAGCAGAGATAATGAGATTACATGTGCCGTATCACTCAGCCCAGAAACTTGTCACATTCTAATGAGTTCTTTCTCTCTGCCCACAGACACAAATAAAATACCTGCTTGTTCTTTTCCTACATAAGAGGTAGCCAGAAGCCAGAAGTTCACTCATGAAAATGCTGGCACTCACTGCAGTACCCAGCCAACACACTTTTGATGATTCATTGCTAGTTTTGTCTGTCACTTTGCATCACACAGGAGACAGGATAGCACAGGATGTGGCTCCCACTGTGCCCTTACGTGTTGCTGGGAAATTGAAAGTGAAGCATTCCCCGACACCTCTGCAGGAAAGCTATTTTCAAAATAAAATAAGAGCTTTCCTTCCTTCCTTCCTTCCTTCTTTCCTTCCTTCCTTCCTTCCTTCCTTCTCATTTCAAAACCTGTGAATATTCTGCAGAGATAATTAGGTGCTCATTTGTTCTCTTAAAGCAGACTATTTCCCAGAAAGATGACTGATGTTTATGGAGTTTTGATGGAGTGTAAAAAGAGCAATGGGTTGGTTTTTTTTTTAAATTTGGTTAAATCTGATGTCATGATACCTTTGCCATATACAGTTCTCCTGTCTTTGAGATAGATTTGTGTGTGGATATTTACAACCACATTACTGTAATTCCTTCTATGCTTATTTAAAAGTATGTCCACACAAACAGTCATAATGAGCCATGTATTCAACTATTCATTTTACCAAAGACCATCTCAAAATCTGACTACTTTTCAGATAGAGGGCTCAGCCTGGCTGATAAGTTGGTACTGTACACCTGACCCAAAGTACCAAATTGCATGTTCTTTCATTTCCCACAACAAATCTGAAGTATCCAGAGCAGTTAGTTCCCTCAGTCATGGAACA
>NW_010308725.1:183801-229030 GCF_000700745.2 Antrostomus carolinensis
AGAGAAACCACTCGGAAAAACACTCCTTTCAGAAAAGGCTTTTTGGCTGGGACTTTTTAGATTTGTATTTCCCACACTGGCATTCTCTCCTACCAAATGGTGGATACACTGGTGGTTCACCCAGGGAAGTCCATGCTGAACCCATCCCTTGGGGTTGTATTGATGGGACAGTGCCATCTGGGTAAAATTTTCCTGCATATCACATAGTGCTTCTGCAATGCTATAGTCCATAATGTTTCACTTCAGGGTGTCCAAGTGGAGTGTTAAGTGGTGCATATATTTTATGTTGGTTCTCTGATTTGGAATAGTGCTTGCCTTTTGTGAAAAAGGAAAAAGACCCCTTTGTAAAAGTCACTGGACTAAAATTCTGCTCTGAGATGTTGCTGTGCAAATGGCATCCTTTGTTTTAGTGGTGGAAGCCTTGCTATAAATAAAAGAATCTAGCTGCTCATTTTTGCTTTTTGAAGTTGGATAGGTCTACATTTTGCTGAAGAGCTGGAAAGGTAAAAATATGTACAAAGGGATGGCCAATTTATGCCCTAGATTTTAAAGCAGAATAGCTCATTGATCTTGTCTGGTAGTTTTGCTTAAAATTCAGTGATACAATATGTGTTAGAGCCTGAAGAGATGAGTGAGGATCTGTATAGCTTGCGTGAGCTGAGGAGGAAAAGAAAAGAAAAAAAAATCTCCCATTACTGTATAGAGTGGTTGTCTTTTCAATTATGGATGAAAAGATGAGTATGACCCTGAGGGGCTGGATTCAGACAGAATACAAGGGGGGAAGAGCCCTAAAAACAAGCAAAATCTTTACTAAGAGATGATTAAAAGGGAATATAAATGTCTGGAAGTGTTTTGCAGAAGGAAGTGCAATGGAGAGGGGGGGAAATTATTGTGGTGGAATATGGAGTAATGGCATTAAATTAACAAAAGGAAAAGGTCTGTTGAATATCAATAAAATCCTTTCTATTTTCCTGTGGCATCATCTCCCAGGGGAAGTTGTGGAAGCTCCATCATTTGAATTCTGGCAAATGACTTGGGACAAACCACAAGAAAGTGTGGTTTAAGGCACATTACTGTGATGTTCAGGGATGGAATTACTGACCTAGTGGCTCATTTCTCCCAACCCTCTTCCTTGGGAAGCTACAGCATTAATGAAAATAAAATAAAATGAAAAGACAACCAGAGAACAGCTTCTGTTTATAAACGAGTGGCAGTGCTACAGCAGTGGAAAGAAGCACAAAGATGTGTCCAAACAGATCAAAATGACTGATGATGGCTGCTAGTACATAGGGGAAGGAGATACACAGAATAACTAAATTGCATGAGGAGTGAGAATGGGATGGGTGAATGGGCTTGGCAAAGGCAGCTATCACCTTCAGACAGCCACTCCCAGAGACACATAAAGGCATTTATGCCCTTGCAATGTTTCTTCTGCAGGAGACTGTTTTCATCACTCTGTACTTCTATCATAAGGAAATTCAGTCCTAGTAATTGTGATGGTTTCATCCTTTTGGTTTGCAACCAAACACAGCCTGCTCTCTCACTCTCCCCACCCCTCAACCTCCTCCAGGAAGTAGGGGAGAGAATTTGAAAGAAAAGGGCAAGGGGACTCATGGGTTGAGATAAAAATTATTTACTAATTAAAATAAAATTATAATCATAACAAAAATAATAACAGAATGTACAAATGAGTGACTCACAGTGCAATTACTCACCACCTGCTGACCAATGCCCAGCCTGTGCCAGCCAGCGATCCCAGAGCAGAGACAGTAATTAATAAAGCAAGTGGTTCTTGCAGAATATGCTCAGAGCTTTCCCTGAGATTAGTCTGCTTGAAGGTCTCATTCCCTTCAACAGGATGGGAATATGAATACCTCATTTTCAGTTGAGCACAGGCCAGGGTAGGAGGTCCCTCTTGTACCTTCCCAGGCCACTTGTTCCACATCTTCCATTGCCTGGTGGGAGTAGTTGAAAAGCTGAAACAGAGAAGTAACAGGTGCTGCTGGGGAATCCAGCTGCTTGGAAAAGGTAACTGGAAAAGTGAAAGGGAAAAGGGAATCTGGAAAATTGAATCAGTGTATGAAAAGGCCCGGAGCTTTATCCTGGAAGTGAAAGGATGGAGCTCAACTGCAGTAACAATGAGAGGAGTTTGTAACAGCTTCCTTTGAAACCTTGCAGGGAGGTGCATGTGTACTGATAATGCTGATAATGTCCATTTTGCATCTATATCTCTAATTAACCATTAAGGGTCTCAAACATACTTTGAAGCATTTTTTGGCTGAGCTCCATATTACGTTGGTGCAATAGAGGACTCTCACCTTTTCCAAGTGCTGGGAATGCTCATGACAAAAGGGGCTGTATCGTCTGAGCAAGGCCACGAAGTGTCAGATCTGGAATCACAAAAGCTGCTCCTGAGCTTCCAGGCTGTTGCTCAAAGCCTGTATCTGGTCTTATATCCCTCTGTACAAATGAGCTCTATGATTATGCAAGCGCTTAAACTCCTTAGCCAGCAGGACGTAACCACCTGTTTAAAGTTAAGCATGGGGTCTGAAGGGTTTCTTGAAAAGAGTATTTAACTACAAAATGGCATAAGATACTCCAACAAGTTAGCTGAATAATTATTTTAAATTAAAAAAAAAAAATCCTTTTGAAGTGTAGTCCCTCAAAACTAAATTAGAAAGAACTGGGAGCTGGTTGGGTTTTGAAAGGAAGCAATGATAGGAATCTGACCATTTTGATTTGCTGAAAATTCAGGTGATCCCTTTTTCACTGCAAAAACAGGGGGCAAAAAAGGCACTAAGGGAAAATGTAACGGAACAACAGAGTTTCTCTGCTTTCCTGGGAAGAATCTTAAATATAAACAAATTTTTTTATAGAGGTGTGACCAATAGCTGAAGAATAAAACCGCTCATAAAAGCAAGAAGTAATACATCGTTTTAAAAGTAAAATAAAATAAGGCAAATTGCCTCTCATCAGGACAGCAGAGAAAACTAATTTAATTTCTGTAATATAAGACAACAATGATTACTAAATCTCATGAAAATAAATTCAACCACCTTAAGATCAGGCTATAAATGCTAAGTATATTGTGTCAAAAATTAACATATGAACTTCAAATCTGTGCACCAGTTCAAAATCTGATTTAACAAACTGCTGTTATTAAAGTCAATTGGAGAGCATTCCATTATAAAAACAAATGAAATCTTAACTCTACATGAAATAAATAATTTTTTCAAAGCCTAAGCAGAATGCATTAACTTAACATGCAATGATCTAAATTATGTATTAAACTCAATTATTTTTATTACTACTTTTCAATTAAGGTGACATGATTAACTCCATTCTTATTAGAGTCTCAGTTCTCATCCCACCTGCATCTCAACTTTTGTATCTTCTAGGGGATAAATTGGTCACAGAGCTATTGCAATCAAGCCAGTCCTCTGTAGCTCTGACAAGAGAGGTCTGTTGTGAAGAATGAAACAGCACTGTGGTTTAGCAGGCATATCAGAGAAGTGGGGCTTTCCATCAACTTTGGCAGAATTTTGAATGGAAGAGCATGAGTACTAAGGTTCAAGAACTCACTTGTTCAGTTCTTACCCAGGTTAATCTTATGGCTATATTTTTGAAATTACCACTTTCTTTTTACACTTTGACTTCCTTAATATTCACCAAAGATCTGACATAGTCTGAAATGCAGAAGCCACTTCTAACGTGACAGGGACTCTGAATCAGGCTCATTTGCCCTCGTAAAGGAGATCACACTGACATTAGCATTTGCAGTCATGAGACTAATTCACTGAGTTAATGCAATAAGTTATTTAAAAAAAATTCTTAGAACACCATCTTTGTGCATATAGAAATTAAAATTCATTGCTCCGATTTTTGAATCACTTATTTGTGTGATGTTTTCATCTTGAAGTGTTCATTATTCTTTACATATTCCTTTTTCTAGTGTAATTTCTCACTAGAGAATGTAATGTCTTCAGCATTTATAAATATATTTTCTAATGCTACTAAGATGTGAAAGTTCCTTGGGAACATGTTTTTAGTCCTAGAGAGTCATGAAAGGAGACTTCACTAGCACAGTGCATCTCAAGGGTTTTTGCTACAATTGAAAACCAGGCTTAGAAAAATTTTGAAAGATGTGGTCTGCATATCCTGAAAAACAAATACAGAAGTTAGAAATGTTAGTCAGATCTCTTCTCATTTTCACTGGGGAACATTCCCTGCACTCCTAGAAAAGGCTTTTGCTTGTATGAGGGCTATGGGTTTGACTCACTATCTCCTTCACGCACAGAGCTCGTCTTTGTAAATCAAGAACACTGGCATGGATGCAAAATGCAAGTCTTCATAGACTGAGTGTTGTGTTCCTGCTCCATGTTTATCCTCTTGGAAGTACCCACATGATATTGTGTCTATGCCCAAGCAAAAGCTTTTTCTTTATCCATTTGATGAATTTCTTTGAGTTTAAAGAAAGAAATTAATTTTACTTATTCCTCTATGAGATCATTAGAAAAGCTTTTAATGAACACAGTAAAACCCAACTAATTATCACAATGGCATTTAACTCTAAATAAAATTGACAGGAAGCAAGAATATAATACATAAAATTTTGCACGGTTTATTAAAACACATCTATCACTTTTTTTTCTCCTAAAGTAACCTGATCATATTATTCTATGATAATTTAACTAATATTTTTTCAGTGAGTTTAATATTTAAGTGTCTTTTACTGATATTAAAGTCATAATGCATTTTATGGAAATTACCTTGCATTCTAATTACTTTTCTTGGTGAAGAATGGTAAATAGAATTATCTCGTTATGCTTGTTGTAGATGAAAGCAAAGAAATATTTAATGCCAAGAGACTGCTAACAGAAAAAAATCCACATTCATGTGTTTTTTTCATATTAGTCCATTTTACCATCAATTCAGAAATGCACAATTCCCAGAACCGCTAGCAGGAGCCAGGTATGTATACAAACAACAGAAAGGCTCCGAATGGCAAGTTGCATGCTTTTAACATCAGTAGTTTCCTTTTTTCTGTGGTCTGCCTTTCCAAAACTAGGCTGAGGAGAGCTGGAAGTAAGACAATGCGCTACCTCAAGAAAGCAAGAAACACAAACAACCATGTCCTTGAGCCCAAGCTGGCCCATGCTTTTAGTAAATTAAGCCAAGGTGAAAGCCATAAATTGTATCTATAAAAACAGTGAGGTCAAGGCCTGTGTAAAAGTTAACCCCTTGCCTTGTCCTTTTTTTCCTGCTCTTTATATGAAATATACTTACTAACCGGAAAAATTGAGGAATTAATTGCTGAGAAATCAAATTTTCATGCCACCTCTGCTCTCAGTTATTCTACTGAAGTTCAAGGCAGATTACAGGTAAGACTGGATTAGTGTATCTAAAAACAAGATGGGAAAGTTTTTTAATGAACCTTTACAAAGATGAAGGTGTGCTTCAGGATTAGTGCCGTCTGATCAGGGCCACTTTGGGTAAGTCATCTTTTTGGGGATATGAGATGGAGTCTATCTCCAGAGAAATCATGCTTCACTGGCTGCTCTGTATCTGGACATCTCTCTGAAAATCAAAAAGCTCCACGGCTCTTACTTAGTTTGCACGACTTTGTACGATCCAAAGAGCTGCCACCAGAGCAGCAAAATGGAAAGAGACACAGCAGAGTACAAAACAAAATTAGGCAGAAAGGAAAAATTGTTGAATATTAACAAGAACAAACAAGATTTCAGGCGCTGGTGTTTTTCTGTAAGGTTCCACAGGTTTCTCTGGCTTTGCAGTGTTTTCCTTGCAACTAGAGACAGTTTCAAAGCAAAACCCTTGAGAGCGGATGAAGATTTGAACTTCATCAACTGGTGAGCTTCCTGGGGGATGTAGAGATGACATGGCCAACTTCTTTAGTCTGACTGCCATGTCATGGAGGAAGGTGCTCCAGGAAACGTCCTTGCCACAAATACTGATCTAGGTGGGGACACGGACTTTTCTTGCCTAGTGAGTGAGAAGCAGAAAGAGGAACAAAGGCATTTCTTGTGGAAGGACAGCTCTAAGGTTTTCCTTTAGTCCAAAGAGATGATCACTTTGCTTCTCCACATACTCTTAACTTCAAGGGTCAGTATTTTCTGGTAGCCTCTCCAAACAAACCCACAATACAAATATTATAAAATTATTGTTGTTGTCATCGATTTTAATTTCAATCTTCCTGTTATTGTAACTTTAGAATCATTATAATTATATCAGTTATTAAAAGAAAGTGGATGGGAAAGGTAGAGTGAAGTTTTAGCTCACACTGAAATTGGAAATTCAATTTAATTGAAACATTTTGTGACTTTCTGTCTAAATTAAGTAAAATTTTCTATTTAGGGGAAGGATCCTAGAAAGTTCTCTGAATAATGACTATTTCACAGTCTTGTAAGCCTTCTTTCCAGTTGAAATGACCTTTAACTGATTTTTTTTTTTTAATTTACATGTCTTCTCACTTACTTATTTTTTGAACAGCAAGCAAAACTGTTCATTATTCTCCTGTCATCACTGAAACCTCCACTGTAGACTCTAACATGGGAGTCCAATCTACAAATCTATTTGCTTCTCTTTGTCCAAAACATCCTTTGCAACATCTACCAGAGTTGTACAAACAGTAATTACAATTATATTTCACTGTTGAACTAAGGATCAAGTTATCTGGGTAGAATATTTAGAAAGGTCAGTATCTCATACATAACGTACAGGCAAAAATAAAGCCACCAAAGAATGTCATTAATATTTACTGCAAATGCAGTATAACATTCTGAGTTTGCCATGAACATTTCTCCCTGTAATAGAATACATTTCTAAAATGGATTAAATCCTGATTTGCTTTTACTACTGTACATATTACAAATGCATTTAATTTTAAGTGACAAAATAAAACGTAGCATATGACAGCCTGATGTGATGTATAGGAGTTTCACCAGCAATTTTCAATGAGATATATTTAAAAAAAAAAAAAAAAGTCCATGTTGCCTGAATTAGCTCAACAGGACCTTATATCCAAGCAGCACTGCACCTCCATCCCTTGACTTAACCAAACATTAGGTAAACTGAAGGGATCTCAGCAAGAGGGACAAAAGTGAGCTGAAGGAGGTTCATTTGTGTTACAAGGCACAATCTTGCTGTGCTCAAACTTATTTAAATAGACACAGAAGAAAAATGCATGCAGTGCTTTTGAAGGTCCACTGGAAGACTTGCCATTGACTTTCAAAGACTCAGGAAGAGTAGTGAGAGAATGAACATGATGTAGCCATGTGTCAAAGGCACAGTCTTGTTTTGGAGGTCACCGGGTATCTCACTGGTGGAAAACAAATAAATGAGTAATAACATTAAGTGAATGATTGGGTTATGGGCATTATTCTCTCCAGAATCCTTTAGAGGCTTCAATGTGTTGACTTCAGCAAGGCAAAATCCTCTCAGGGCATCATGACCATTACGACCTCTTTTCTCTCAAATTATGTTAGTCCTGAATAACAATTATGGAAATTAACTTATTAGTGCAAATTGATACATGATGCTGGAACAGCAGAACTGACTGTTCTGTATTATTTTATTTATTTATGCTGCAGCACCAGTTATAGTACAATAAACAGAGACTGACTCTATCATTAATGTAGAGGGATATTTAAGTTACAGATAGACGGAGGAATTAATCTGTGTAAGATTTACCTCAGAAACATCGAGGAGTATTTCGGTGTTATCTGCAATGTGCTATGGTTGACAAGCAAAAGAAAAGGGCTTCCACAACACAAAGCCCAAGATTTAAGAAATCATATTTTTTCTTTGAGCTTCAAAATGAAATCCTATTTGTTTAAAATCATTTGTACCACCTTAAAAGAGAAACGTATTTTTTTCTCTCTCATATTTGTTCACGTTTTCCCTCATTCACCTCTTTTCCACCAAAATTTGAGATGGAGAAGGGCAAACTGAGAGCAAAAATGAGAATATAAATCTCAGCAAGAGGAAGTTGAAACAAAGCAAGTGCAGGCAGAGATGCGAGGTTGCTGCCCCAAGTATGCCAGAGCTGCCAGGGAGGTGCCAGGGGGCTTTGCTGGCATCTCATGAGGACCACATGGAGACCTTCCCTTGCTGCTCCAAGGCAGGAGGTGTCCATCTGCCCAGCCGCAGGGAAACCCCTTGCATCTGCAGGAAAGCAGCAGAGAAACCTCTACGAGTGCTAAATCCCACCTCAGCAGACATCCCATGACAGAGGAAAGCCCATGTGCACAAACAACCACCTCACATGAGTGTTACCCAAAAACCCAGCTGGAGCACCCACTGACACAAAGGCCATAGTTAACTCGCTGCTGCTTTACCCTCTCCCAGAAAGGCCTGGAGAAAAGTCTGAAGGAGGATTAAGAAGCTTTCGATGTGGCCAGCTGCATTCACATGCAAATTTTTGTCTGCAAAGCTTGAGATTAGCAGCACTGCCATGGGACTAAAATGACCCGTCCTGAGCCTTGAATAAGGCACCTCAAATCGGCTTTGCCACTGCCCGTGTCATGCTCGCACGGGAGCCCTTCTAATCTGGCCTGTATTGCTCCAATTAATTTGGGGGCAACCCCTGAGGCTTAAGTGTGTTTACATCAACTGTCTGACAAATGATCACACATAATGAGGGGAAAAATAAAATTCAAAGTATGTTTATACAGGGAGAATGGAAGCTAATTTTCTCAGGAAAAAAACAAAGATAATTCAGCTTCCTTCATGTTACTGCCTGGAAGTACAACAGCAGCAGTTGTAAAGCAAATTTTAATGATATGCCTGAATGTCACAGTTAAACCTCTGACAAGTTTTTAGAGTGGCAGCATTTTGATCTTTTTACTTTTTTTTTTTTTTTGACCCTAGAGTTTACAATCAAAGGCTTTCCTTTCTTTCTTTTTCACATTTCACATTAAAACCTTTGAACTTTAAAATTAAATCTTATCTGCAAATTAAAAAAGCCTGTATTTTGAAATGAAAGAGGCAGATAATAAATACTTGCACTGTGGAAGTAAAAAATTATCTTTAAATTAAAAAAGAATTAATTATCTTTTATTTTCTTTTAGTTGCATATGTCATGGACTGTTTGGGGGAAAATCTGATTGTTTGCAGTCTTGCCTGGCTATGTCTAATGATATCTAGCTGCACACAGTCCTCACTGGCCATTTCAATCATCAGCAAGAATTTGGGTGCCAAGCTGTTCTGTGAATGCTCCTTTTTACTCTGGTCATCTGAAAACTACTCAGGAGGAAATGAGGGATTTCCAAGGAGGGCTGGCTGTATCAACCTGCCAGGTAACATGTGCAGCTGGAGCAGTGAAAAAGATGGCTTTGCAGCAGACAACCAGACCCTGTATTGCACGCATTAGTGTTAAATCCCGAATCTCCAGAGCAAAACCAAAGCACAGAAGAGCCAGGCTCTGCTGGTTAGAGCTGTAACAGGTTCAGAGCCATCGAGCACAAGGCAAAGAGGCAGGGATGCAATGACCGCTGACTGAGAAGCTACACAGTGGTTTAAAAGATGGGGTGTATTGCACAATACAGACACTAAAATGCTCAGAGGTTTGTGCAAGTTCCTGTAAAACACTGAGCTGCTGCTGGGTGCTATATGGGGCACCAAGTGCCCCTGGCTGCCCTGCCTTCCCCAGCCCATGGACATGGGACCCTGCTGTGACCCAAGGCTGTGCCTATCCCTTGCATGGCCAAGGAAGACGGGGCCACAGAAGGGAGAGTGTGGGGAGCAGACTGCAACACCAGCAGCAGCAGCTCAGTAAACAGCCCTTTAAAACAGATTCCCTACTTATTTTTTTTTTTTACTCACAGAAGAATTAGCTTAAAAATTCACCCATTAGCCTCAAAGAGATATTTAAGGTTGATTTTTTTTCATTCCCTCACAGTCCTTCACAGGGACATGGGGGCATGAGGAAAAGACAGGAGCAGAAACCTGCAGCTCATCCCGCAGACACCCGCAGCTCATCCCGCAGACACCTGCATCTGACCAGGGAAAGGGATCAACAGTATTTTTCTGCTCGCTGGCTGCTCTGCAGGCTGACAAGCAAGCTTGTTCCTTCCAGCGTGCCATGGGACGGAGCAGAGCTGATGAAAGGAGCCCACCAGCAACACTAACACAGGAGCTGAACAACTCTTCGAAACCAACCCAAATCCCCCTTCTTGCAGAAGAAACAAGTGTAGAAACTTAATAACCCCACTTCAAACCTCCAGTACCTACTGGGTGCTACTGGGCTGGGCTGCCACCAGGCTTCCCTGGCTCAAAAACAAGGATGGGGACCAGTGTCTGTGTAAAGCAGCACATAGCAATCCCTCTTGCTTGCTTGAGAGAGCCATGGGAGGGACAGGGAGAAAGAAGTGTTTTGTGCTGTTTGATAGCTGCACAAAGCAGTGTAGTGCTCTGAGCCTTCACAGTCGAGCAGGGAGATGCACAAGCGATAGGAGCCCTAAGTATTGCTGTTGTACAGCTCTTCTCTTCAGTCTGCTTTGTCAGTGCAAAGGAAAAAAGGATAATGACGTCTACAGCTCTTCATGGGTGCTTAAACCCAAAGCTAGCTTGATGCTGCTTGAATCAGGATGATGTCTGAAACTTTCCTTTCTGAGCCCTTTCTTTTTTATAGAATCATAGAATGGTTTGGATTGAAAGGGGTCCTTAAAGGTCACCTAGTCCAACTACCATTTTCTTCTCAAATGGTAGCTTTCTGAATAATTTTAGGCTGTCAGAAAAATAAATGCCATAGGTCTTCCTTTCTCAATCCTGACAGATAGATGTGACTCTGCTGACAACACCAGTGAGCCTAGGTATCTGTTATACTTGCACTTCTAATATCTCAAAAGTTTCTGGCCCTCTCTGATCATGGCTGGAACTAAGCCAAGTCCCACCAAGAAAAATAGCATCATGAAGTAGAAAGTTTGACAGGAATTTCTTGCTGAGGCCTTAAGTACAAGATTATTATTGTCTTTTCTTCTTCAAAGAGATTTCTTGTAGTTTCATAAAACTTTCAGCCTCATCCACCAAAGTATGCCTTTCAAAAGTCTTTGTTAATGTTTAAAGTCCATGCTATTAGTTTAGAGCTAGTTCAGAGTTTTACAGAGACATCTATTGCTCTGTGTCCTTCCTTCACCTGCAGAGTCTGAGGTCTGTCTATTTTAACTTCAGCAGTACCACTGCAATTCATCAAAATCTGTGGGAGAAGCACCAAATGTAAGAACATGATCTAATTGAAATTTTTAGTCTTCTTATACCATGAAAGTGTTCAGACAATTAATCAGTTCCTCTAGGACTTCACTCCAGGGCCATATATCAACAGTATTACTTTTCCCATCTCTTTCTCTGTAACTCCAAATTTTTTAGGATATGTATTTGACATTAGCATGTGCTTCCACAGAGATGGCACCAAGTGGAAAAGATTGGTCTGACTTATTTGCGCTTCTAATTACTGCTCTTATCACTGCTATGCTTATGTTAGCAACAAAGCAAAGCCTAACTCCTACTCGTTGGACAGCAAATGTAGATAACTTTGGGAGGCAAGGATGATTATGTGCTTTCCCTTTATTGCTGGTGCCATATAGCTCATATGCCTGGATCACACAGTAGAGTGTTGTGGCTGCAGGGCACCCCTTGCCATATGGGGTTAAGAGCTGCCCTCCTGAGATGGGGGAAAAGAGTCAAGAAGTTGGAAAATGAGAGTTCTGACCTGAGGACCTGACTCCAATTAATGGATTGAGTACTGAATGTAAATTATTGCTAATATAAGAAAGTGGAAGACAATTTTAGCTATTAATGAGAACAAGTATGAAGTAATTATTTCTTGTCAATCTTAATGACAGAGAGCAAAGAATGTGCCAATGGATTACCACTTTATGCCCCTGCCTTTACTGGAATGAAGTTCCATGTTGGAGCACAAAAGATAGTATAGCACAAGATGGAGAAATAACCTAAAAGTCACTGCTTTGAGGACATCTGTAAAAGCCAAGTGTTTAGTAAATTTAAGTTATGCAAATGTTTGGCTTTATTTATGCAGTTTTAATACATTCAACTTGATCTTGATTTGAGGAGGAACAATGAAATTATAACAAGTAATATGTTGATCATAAGCTCTTTCTGGTTTCTGTAGTTAAAAATGTGATTAAGAAAGGATAAGTCATTAATACTTGAACTGCTGCTGCTGCTGTGATATGTACAGTAGCACACAATTTATAAACTTTTGGTAGAGGGATTTATTTACTGGTTCTTTTTCAAGAAACTTTTCTTTATGGTATTTATAGAATGTGAGAAATAATAGATCAATATAATGAACAGAGAAGAGTAATCATTCTGATAAATGCCAGGGGAATTTTAAAACTAGACCCATTAGAGGATTCAACAGCTGAATCTCGCAGCTCAGCTACTTCGTCTTTTGCCAGGTTCATTATCTCAAGGGTAGATGGTTAGGTTTTGCAGGTAACTAGGTAAGCTATGGGGAAGCCACAACCCTCTGTAGCCAAGCCAAATGCTCAAGCTCCTGTCTTCTGTCTCAGAAAATGGACATGTTTTCGCAGGTTTTTTGTTTGTGATCCACATTCTAGTTCCAGGCAAATGCAGAAGCACCAGCTGAGGATGTCACAGATCTTCTTATATGAACTGAAACAGTAAACACAGGATATCCTATCAACCCATGTCACAGGAAGGTGCAGGCTGGTATCTCAACAACCCAAATATGAAAGAATACTCGAGATAGTATTTAATATTGCATCTAGTGTCTGATCTCACCTAAAATCTCAAACCTGCTGAATGTTTCACATTTTTAATTGGAATATGCATATAACCCAGGCTGTGAGTGTGCAAGGGGGAGAAGATGCAGCCCCTTCTCCATCTGTGGGATGGAAGCCAGCATCCTAAATCAGTTGTAGAAGTTTCAATGCAGAATTATTGATTCAAGAAGTTATTTGCACACAGAAGACCACAGCTCTTTGAATTTCCTGCCATTTATAACTTGCAGAAAACTCTTTGAAAATTAATTTTTAAATTTTGTCACAAGTGTCACAAGGTTCTCCTTTTCAATTGTTTTACCTTTATTGCAATGCATGGAATAAGGGGAAAAGTTTCTACTACTTTTATAAAGAGTAAACAGCCAGGGTAAACCAGACATCTCTCTCTATAGAGATATGTAAGTAGATACAGATATTAGATCTATTACTGATAATTCTATCATGTAAACATGTCTCTGAGTACATTATCAGTGAATTTGGATTTTGAATCTAGTCTAAGCAGATATAGAATTAGGTTTGGGGTTGATTTATGTTGGAACTGATGCTGTAGTTTGCAATATCCACTTTCAAAGCAATTTGGTACAGAATTTTTCATGAACTGAAAGTAAAAATTATTCCCTGCTACAGTGAAATCGATTAAGATCTATCAAACTTCAGGCAAATCGCTTTCTGCTAGGTAATGTCACCTGAGAACAGCCAGAGGCTTTTAAATTTATTATTACTCTTCCTGAGCAGCACCATGTCTCCTAGATTAGTCCTGTAAAAATTATGAAATGGTGGCAATAGAGTTTTTATATTTTCCTGCACAAGGATACTATAGGAGATAATGAGAGAATAGTAGGAATCAAAGCTTTTGCTTTAGAAAGATTTACAGCTGCTGCTTCATATCATAAGTCAACACTGAATAATTAAAAGACTTGTAATTAAAGGCTAATTTAGTATTGATTGTGTCCTAGAGCAAGGGGGGCAGTTCACTGTTCTCACACCACCCTGTGCAAGCTTCATCAGCCAGACAGAGGGAGTGCAATTATCCTCAGTAGCCCTCAGCAATGGGATGGCATCTCCTCCAGTCCTTTCCTGTGTGCACCACAGGTGCATTAATAGGAGGACAGAACAGACTGTGAGGGAAAAGTGATTATTTTACAAAGTCTTCAGTATCAGACATTCCCTCAGGTCACTCCATGCTCTAAATGTGAACATTAAGCCCATTTAATTTGGGAAAGTGAGGGCGTGGGGTATCTCTTCAGTCCAGAGTGCTTCTTGCTTCTGTGCTCCCTCTCTTCATGGAGGCATTTATATCACAGTACCTATGATGGACCATTTTGGAGTAAGCACCTGTCTCAGGTGTCTCTGATTGCTGCCTCCTGTGCTTTTCTGAAAAAAGTTCAGGAACTGCTGTCTGACTAGAGGAATAAATGAGAAAAGGAGGGACATGGGTACCTGCTGTCCAGTCTATGGACCTGTCTACACCTACGCAACCATGGATATAATTTATCTAATTTTCTGAAAGTGGAAGGCTTCAGTTTGCTAATGTGCACAGAGAACTTATTCGTCATTGCACTGATGAACAGGAAAAGACCGTGTGTTGTAATATGACAAAGGCAGCTATGAAAATTTAGGAAGTCACATTTCTTTCCATGACACCTTGATGACCCTCCAATTAAATTTCACTGTCCCTTAAGTAGGATATTGCCACCAATCAATTGATTTTTTTTCTTCCAGGATCTCATATGCCTCCTGTATGTATCATATATCATAAAAATTAGGTCATATTTAATATTCTGAATCATAAACATTAGAGATGGAAAATCTCATTAAGTCATCACATTCATTCCTTTGTCAGTGAAAAAAGGTTCCCACGTAGAATAGAATTTAATTTTTAACATAATGTATGTTCAGCCCTCATATGTTTCTTTTTAGTGGTATTCCATAGAACCCATTTAGTCCTTGATATCAGTGATTTTTATGATAATCTGAATTTCCTTTTTGAAACTTTGTTCCAGGACTTTTAATTATATCTCCATATTTCTCTATCTCTAGAAAAGTAGTATGTGCAGGTAATAATCCTACATCTTCTTTCCAGCACTGTTGAAAATATGAAAATATAGGGATACATATGGAAACAATCCTGTAACATCTATTTGCCAAGATCTCCAAATACCCTTCATTTTGTTTTCTGATAGTAATTTTCTTTCTTCAGAGTTTCAGAAACTGAAATAATAACTTATAATTCTGAAAGCTTTTGAATAATGGAATTGTTAATTACTTTAAGTACTTGTTATCATGAAAAAATCTAAGCCTATGTTTTCTTATAAAATCTTTATCATTTTTTTAGCTAAGGTTTGGAAAAAGAGCAATTTACACTTATTTAGCCAAATATGTGGTTTGGACTCTTTCAAACATTACAGATCTATTATTTTATCTGTCTTACGGCTGACCTGATTGTTTTGCATGAGATCAGAAAATCAAATAGTGGGAAACACTCCATTAGGTATTGCTGCTTTTGAGGGACAGAGAGACATAAGTCTATCTGGGAAATCCTTTGTGGTTTTGCTTCTTCCAATGAGTACAAAACCCAAAGAGAAACTTAAATTTACTGCCAGAGCCAGTTGTGGTGAGTGACATTCTAGGATTTATTTACATTTTAATTTTGCCACTCAAAAATGGAAAAATGCTGAATCACTGGGTGGGACTGAATATCCCATAGCTTTTCTGTTACTGAGGTACACCTAGGGACAGAGACAGGAGGCAGAGCCACATCTGATAAACCTTACCTCTTTCCATCTGCTCTCAGATAGGCTATTTTCTGATATCATTGAGGACTCAGATAATGTAAAACAGACAGTGGGACAACAATAACAGAAAACACAGATCACAGAATCTCAGAATCCCAGACAGGGTGCAGTTGGAAGGGACCTCAGGAGGTCATCTGGTCCAAGCACCCTGCTCAAGCAGGGTCACCTAGATCCCAGGACTGTGTCCAGATGGCTTTTAAATAAGTCAAAGGTAGAAGACTCCACAAACTCTCCGGGTAACCTGTTCTACTGCTCACCATCACAGTAAAAAAAACATTTCTTGATGCTGAGACAGCACCTCCCATTTTTCAGCTTGTGTCCTTTGCCTCTGGTCCTGTTACTGGGTAGCACTGAAAAGAGCCTGGATCTGTCTTCTTTGCACCCTCCCTATTTATATACATTGATAAGATCCCTGGAACCTTCTTTTCTCCATGGTGAATAGTCCCAGCTCTCTTGGCCTTTCCTCACAGGAGAGATGCTCCAGACCCTGAATAATTTTTGGGGCACTTTGGACTCTCTGCAGTGTGTCCACGTCTCTCTTGCACTGAGAAGCCCAGAACTGGACACAGGACTCCCTGTGTGGTCTCACTACTGCTGAATAAAGGGGAAGGACCACCTCCCTTGACCTTCTGACAATGCTTTGCCTAATGCAGCCCAGGATAGCAGTTGCTTTTTCTATGGGAAAGGCAGATTGCTGGTCCATGTTAACTTGGTGTCCACCATGTCCTCCAGGACTCTTTCTGTCAAGCTGTTTTCCAGCTGGATTGTGCCCAGAATATATTGGTGCATGGGACTGTTCCTCTCCAGGAGCAGGACTTTGCTCTTCTCGTTGTTGAACTTCGTTAAGTTCCTGTCAGCCCATTTGCCCAGCCTGCCGAGGTTTCCCTGGATGGCAGCATGACCCTCCGGTGTATCAGCCACTCCTCCAAGTTTTGTGTCATTTTCAAACTTGGTGAGGGTACACTGATGAATGTAGATAACCTTTTCAGGTTTTACAGAGTATTTGGAGTATAAAGAATGTGGCCAGAGAGGATGGTCTATTTCTGAATTTTGATAATATAGGTCACTTCATCTTAAAGCTTCACACCACCTTATTAGAACCTTTGGCTGCCAGCCAAAGGGCAATTTCTGACCAGTTTCGCTAATTTTCCCACTTGCAGCAATGTCACCATCCTGTCTGACCTTTCAAATCAATTCATCTTGAGATACATTATTGACTAATTTCCTGAAATTCAGGTGAAATGTGCCTATTTTTAACCTCAGTCCTTCCTTACATACTGAAATTACCTTATCCTCTGGTACTAACATTGCCATTAGTAAGCAATCAAAATTCTTATCCAAAGGCTTTTCGATTTTATTTGCTCTTTCCATGCTGATTTCAGTGATGTATTTCATCTAATCCTGGTGCTTTGTCAACTTTTTAATAGCACTGAGAGCTTTAATTGCCTTATTATCTTCTCTACTGCAATGAGTTTTTTTTCTTTAGCATTTCTATTCCCCTCAAGGAAAACATGGACTCTGAGATATTACAGGTCCTCCATTTCCCAGGATGAAGAAATCGCTCAGACCCTTAAGGATATCTACTTCATCTCTCAGCAACATTTAATCTATCATGGCCCCTCTTTATCTTCCTAATAAATTTGTTTCTCAGGCAGTAAAGGCTTCATCATCCGTGCTCTTCAGACACAGCAGTGTCCTGTTGCTTGGTGTCCTTTTCTTCTTTTGTGTAGCCAGGAGAACGAATATATCAGGGCTAAAATGTCAGTGAACATTTTGGGTCAGGACTCTAGTCTAAGGAGGATGGCACTCAGCTAGGAGAGATGAACCCTGGGCTCTGCTGCTTGGTTTTCATGGAAAGGCTGAGAAAAGAAGAAACCTGCTCAGCCCAGAGGATTTGACACTGTAGCAATCTGAAGTGCCTGTCAGCCTTTCTGTGGATGGATGACACTGGGAATCAGGGCAAAAAGATGCCTTGTTTCTCAAGCCCAGACTCTTCTGCAGAAAACTTAGATTCGGGTGCTTCATTATGTTTTCCTCCAAAGCACAGGCACAAAATACAAGTTGGGCAGAGACTGGATCAAGAGCAGCCCTGTAGAGAAGGACTTGGGGGTATTGGTGGATCAGAAGCTGAACATGAGCTAGCAGTGCATGCTCACAGCCCAGAAGGCCAACTATGTCCTGGGCTGCATCAAGAGAAGTGTGCCCAACAGGTTGAGGGAGGTGATCCTCCCCCTCTGCTCTGCTCTCATGGGACTCCATCTGGAGTATTGCGTCCAGTTCTGGGACCCCCAACACAAGAAGGATGTGAACCTACTGGAACAAGTCCAGAGGAGGCCATGAGGATGATCAGAGGTCTGGAGCAACTCTCCTATGAGGACAGGCTGAGAGAGTTGGGGCTGTTCAGCCTGGAGAAGAGAAGGCTCTGGGGAGATCTTATAGCGGCCTTCCAGTACCTGAAGGGGCTCCAGGAAGGCTGAGGAGGGACTTTTTTCAAGGGCAGGTAGGAATAGAACAAGGGGCAATGGCTTTAAACTGAAAGAGGGCAGGGTTAGATTAAATATGAGGAAGAAATTCTTTCCTGTGAGGGTGGTGAGACACTGGCACATGTTGCCCAGAGAAGCTGTGGATGCCCCCTTCCTGGAAGTGTTCAAGGCCAGGCTGGATGAGGCTTTGAGTAACCTGGTCTAGTGGAAGGTGTCCCTGCTGATGGCAGGGGGGTTGGAACTAGAAGATCGTTAAGGTCCCTTCCAACCCAAACCATTCTATGATTCCATGATTCTAAAATGGATTTGGGTGAAAGGGAACAGTACAGCTACTTCAGTGCTGTCACTCTGGATTACTGTCTTTGCTGTAGGCTGTCTCATTTTAGATGGCAAATGGCTCCCTGGGGTCTTTTCCTCGTGTGTCCATTACTGGGATCAGTGGCAGGGCCCCAGCTATTTTTCTCCTATTGCCTCCCAACTGCATGCCCTGCCGTGCCTTTGCTCTGGCTTTATCAAAACTGAATGATCTTAGAGTGACTACCTCCCAGACACTGCAAAGAAACCACAGAGAGGGAACTGGAGGACTAACATGTGAGAAATTCAGGATTAAAATCTTCTGCTATCTTGCAAATGGTTGTTGTTTTATTCACCTGGCTTTCCCATTGTGTACTCCAGATTATACACTTGCTCTGTGTGTCACCTGCAGACAGCTCTGTTGGACTGAGAATAAAGAGATTAATAACATCACCACCTGAATATACCCATGAAAATCATACATGAAAGAAAAAACATATTCCTGTTCAGAGCTATATTAACTGGAACTTTTGTGTTATTTATGTTTTGCCTCAGATACACACATATACCAGCAGAAAAAAAATCTAGTACTCATAGTAAATCTACTGCACTCTGTTGTGAGCTTGGAAAAAAAGTGTTGATTGATTTGCTTGTCTGAGTTATTTAGAAAGAGGTGAAAGCTGTAGGGCTGTTAGTTTCTGCTAAAGCCAGTACTTTTTCCCCTGAATAAAAACATTTAATTTAAGGGCTCTCGGTGTTGGTGCACGTATTCATGTTTCAAACACAGGAATTAAATGTCAGCAGAGAGAGACCTTCAGTTACGTTTGATGGCAATACTGAAGTCAGTAAGGCCACATTGATTTATGCTACCTGAGGAACTGACCCAGAGTTGTTACTTTCCACTGGACATCACATAAGAGCTATAAACGGATTTCTGAGTGCACAGAAAAGAAAATGCAGCATGGAGAGTGACTTGAAACCATAAGCCATGTTTGAAAAGAATGCTCTGCTCTGTTGCAAATAAACCAATCTTTATCAGACACTTCCAGTGGAAATGATGTTATCTGAGCATCTGATGTCTCTTTGGGCATCTGATGTCTCTTGTGTTCCAATGGGAAGCTGAAAAAGATCCTATCGAAGTTCAAAGATCAGTCTTGTCTTTGACAATTGTTCTCTTCCCGCTATTACAAGTGACATCTAGGATTGCAGTAGCAAGAAGAATTTCCATTTTCTTGACAACAGCTTTACTGTGGCTTGCAGAAGAGCAGTTTCTGTGCATTGCCCTGCAGCTACCAAATCTAGGGCTGAATGAGTTATTCAACTACTTTTTGTTTTTTTCAGTAGCTTTTCTGTGAAATGGACAACCAATACCACTACTGTGGCAGTGAAGAGACTGTGGGTGAAACTGGTGAGTTGAAAACCTAAAAACATCCCATACCTCAAAGATCTAAAGCTCATAGTTCAAATCTGTGTTGGAATTAATGTATTTGCATGGATTCTAGCAGAGCCCCTGAGGCTTGTAGCTGCAGGGGATTTGGCCCATCTTAACTTGGTGAATTGTAAATTTTCTAGTAAAACACTGAGAAGATTTGACCATCTCATTTTGCAGTGGCACTAAATAACCCAAACAGCTCTGCCTGCCTTTCTGTCTCTGCTAAATCTGCAGTTTAAACCTGACTTTTGACTCTTAAACAACCTCACTTAGATGGAAAGAGTCCCACCTGCATGCTCAGGTTAAATCCAAATTGAAACACTGGGGTGGAAATACTGTATCTTGATTTCTGATGGATTGTTTTACTGTTTACAAATAACCTTCTTTAATAATACAGCCCTCTCTTTTGGATTAATGAATGCTCTACGGAATAATCCAGACTTGCAGAAAGCATCTTTCTCACATGGAAATAGATGCACCATAGTTAGGGTGAAGAATTTTCTGAACCTGTTGCTGCCACTTCAGAGGAGACAGGCTTTGGTTATTCACCCCTGCATGTACATAGTCTGCTCTGCAATCTGTTATCAGTTTTGCTTCCTATGGTAAATAATGAATAATATACTTCAGTAGATTTTTTAAAATAAATGATTATTCATTCTAAAATGCATAAAACTTTTGGGATTAACAAATATTTCCAGAGATATCCTAGACGTATCTGAGTATATATAAATAATACTATAAGGAAGCAGTAATTTAAAGCAAACCAAACTCATTAGAAATATTCACACCCCAGCATTTCAATATTTGACCAGTTGTGATCCTTATCCAGTTCCCAGAGCTACTCAATACCACAGGTTCAAACTGAAGGCAGTGCTTTTGTCACATCAGCCTGCAGCTCGCCTGCTGCTGCTGTGTCCCTGTAATAGGCAGGTGAACTGATAGCTGGGAACCAAGATTAGGACTCAACCCATATTAATATATACGAAACACGCCACCTCCAGGAATTGTGCATGGGATTTAACTTGCTTTTTGAAAGACACAACTGATGTCTAATCTGCAGCTTGAAACCATGCTTGCTGTCATGGCATGTGAGTGCTTTAACAAGTTGACTCTGTGTGTGTGTCTTGAAATTTCTGTAAGCCCAGCTGATCAGATCAGCATGTTCACAGGCAGCAAGCAGCAACGTGTTATGAGGCTCAAGATTCCTTATCATCCTTCATGGGGATTACTTTTAAGGCACTAAGAATTACTGTTAAATAAAAGGGTAGTAACACCTGTGAACAAACAGAAAACATGTTTACCGCTTCAGATGAGAGTCTAATGGTTAATGAGACAGGCGTTGACGTCCACTCAAGACTTTCCATCTTTTCAATGATGTGTCACAATACAAAGGGCATTGCAGATGTCAGCTGATAAGGGGAGTGTAAGTAGAACTGACATAGTATTAGAGGAAGAGAGCAGGGAAAGTGGCTGGGCTGTCATATTCTGATGAGATAAACCACCAGAGTTTCCTTTTCTCAGACACCTAAGCCACAAATGCATGCCAGGTACCACTCCTCCTCACAATATCCTGCAGCCAGAAGGGATAGAAAGGGGTTTTGTGCTTTGAAATTTTCTGGATTTTTGATTTTGAAAATTATCAGAAGAAATGAGGAATTAGATGCAAAATTTTAAATTTCTGGATTAAATATATTTGTGTGAATTTTAGCCACAAATTTTACTGGTCATTGAAATGCCATCACAAAAATTTAGCAAAGCATTATTCTTCATTTGGAGGACAGGACTCATATATCTTTCTCTGGCTTCTCTGACTGGACAAAAAGGGAGAATACTGCTATGGTTATGTGTATGATAATTTATATGATAAGACAGTTAATCATAAATAAGACAATTAATAACTGTTGAAGGGTGAACTTTTGTGGGATGCCAGTAATGCAATTGCATGCCAACAAATCCAAAATAAAGAATAGATTACTTTCCATGTTATGCAAATTAAAAAATTGCATGTGCTGCCTTCCTGCACGTCCAGGCAGGGTCTGTACAACAGGGACAATGTAAGTTCCTATATGGGAACCAGTAGGTCTTATGCAAAGCCAGTGAGTGGGAAGTTCAGACTACAATCTAAAGGAGCCAGTTGTTCATAAAACGTGTAGTTTAGTAGAAGCTCTTGTCACAGGACATCATGGATGCTGAAAGTTAAAGAGGCACTAGAGACAAGTTCTCAGAAGATGTATCCCTTGAGAATTACTAGATGCACAGAAACTTTGACTCAGAAAGACTCTGAGTTGCAGGGGCTGCAGGTTAGGAGGAATTACTACGGGAAAGACTAACAAGTTTTCCTATATTCTTCTGTTCTCCTCTAGGCCTACTGGGATTGGTGGACCTTCAGGCTGGCTTAGAGGAGCCACTTTTACTCAGTTTCTTATGTACTGCCCATTAGCCACATTAATAATCACTTTAAACCTTCTAGTCCTCTAGGAGGTAGAGCACACAAAAATGTTAAAGAGCCACAATGTTTCTGGGCTATCTTTCATACAGATACCAGATGTTGCTGCTTGCTTTGGGTTCATTATCTCGTTACTCCAAATCATGCACTCAGTTTTCTACTGTGCACATAATATAAGTAAGAAAATTCAGGATGTAGGAACAGAATTCATGAAAGTACAATTGTGCTATCTTTATGGGTCGTTTATTGTGTTTTGAAGTCTTGAATTTAGAATGGACGGTTCACTCCACCAGTAAAATTCAACAGATATTCAACAATAGGAGGCAACTATGCAATAGGCTCAAACTCCACTATCTCAATCACAGCCAAAGCAGCCTGTAAGAGCAATTTTCCAGCGAAGGATAAGGGCAAGAGAATGGGAACATGTCTCCTCCCTTGTAAAAGGGGCAGAGGAACTTCTGAAGACTTCAGTTTTATAAAGGACTCTGTTCTTCATTCCCATGGGAAAGACAGTGTGACAGGATTTATCACCTGCCAGACATGACGATTCTGTAACCACAGCTGTCACAGAAAGCTAATCCAATGTGTCAAAAAACTTGGGAAAAAGTAATCTTGAGGACAAAATGGACCAGTTCTGCTCTCCTGTTTTGCTCTGTCTTGTATTTGGATATATGATCCCATCCTGCAAGATATGCCCCATTGAAGACATACATGCAGAAAACAATGTGTTTAGCAGAGTCATCTCAAGATGCTTGTTGTCTTCTCATGTAAAGTGCAGCTCACATTACTGTTCTTTTTAAATGATGCACTGTTTCAGTGCTGAATTATAGCTGGACAATTCATCCTGGCTAAACTAATTAGCATAGTAGCACACACTGCAGCCTGTCACAGGTCATCATGGTATTAATGACAATCTGTAAGCAAAGTACAAGGGCAGAGTATGATTAGTGCAAGCAATTTATCTGCTATGCATTTTGTCGACAAGAATGCAATTTCAATTAAAATGAAGTTGGCTACAGCTGAAAAAGCTTTTACTTAGCCTGTAATGAGCAGATTCCAGTTTTCTCACAATATCCATTCCTTCGATAACTACTAACAAGATGATTCTGGAGTTGCAAAGACCCTGTGGCTACACCTGTTGCTGTGCTGTTGGTTGGGAAAGCTCAGCAGGTTCCAGGTCACACCCTTTTCTCCCTTTCCTGAGAGTGAAATACGATTTTTGCTTTTGTGCAAATCAGAGTTCTGCCTGTTAGCTTAAATTGACATAACCTGTACTTAGGTTATATCAATTTGAATGAAAACATTTCACCATTTAATTTTTTTTCTCTTCTGAAGCCAAGATTTCTAAGCTGAAAAACTGATTACTAGAATACAGTACTCCCACAGTAGTGCAAATTAGTCGGCCACTGTGCAGCTTTGTAGCCAAGGGAAGACATAAGACTGTTTTAGAGTCAGTCTCTAGGGATGCAGTACTCCAATTGATTCTACTGCTTGTGTCTCAGAAATCCTCCAGAATGCAATCCAATGACCATTGAAGCCAACTGGCATTGAACTGTGTCATAAATCCAAATCTCATGATCGACAAGGTTTAAAAATCCCTTGACAGGGGAAAACTGTGGATGTTTCTGCTCCAGTGACAAAAAGGTCTAACAAGAGCCATGGCTGTATGCACAGGAGCAGAGAGGTAGAAGAAAAGAGGTAGAAGCAAAGAGGTGGTGTTACCTCTACCTCTGGCACTGATAAGGCTAATATTGAAAGGCAAAATTTCTGGCATCCTTGATTTTAAAGATAACACTGGAAAATCAGAGACGGCACGGGTAGAACTAGGGCAATTACTTAAGGATAGATACAGCAATGATGCATGATTATTGCAAATACAGTGTCTTCATTGCATCAGGACAAAACTGGATGCCTTCGCTGAGCATAGGGTTTGGCAATGGTATTTGAGGGGTATCTGGGATCTGTATAGGGTCTGAGATCAATTTTGTCCTCATGGCTTTAAGCTCTGTGAATCTGAGAGATGTGACAGCTGTACTAGAGGGTTCAGGAGCAATAAATTTATTTTCCCAGCTTTCTGAGAAAACAATATCCTGATTGGATCTGAGTGTGCTGGCTTGCACAGAAGCAATGAGATAGATGATTTCAGTTACAGGAGTATTGCCTTGAAGTGAATTTGGGTAGGTTGTTAATAGGTCTCTGGGGTGCTTGCTAGAACATCATAAACAGTTGTGGTTTGGGTTTGTTTTTTTTTTAAAAGAAGTATGCTGGAGACAGCATACGTTTTATTGGAGTTGTCAGCATGATGTAATTGAAGGACTGTAGGCCAACCTTGGCCTTTTTTTTGGACTTTTTTTGATCTTACACTCTTTTTTCCAATTTTTTTTTGTTTTGTTTTCTGTTCCTAGTCTGTTTATTTTGATTGATGTTGATAAGGAGAGATTATGCCAGTTTATACTTGTCCTGTTTCTTGATTTAGCATCCAGTCTTTGCCATTTCTGAATACATTACTGGGCTGGGTGGATTTTTATTTTGGCTTGCTATGGGTGTTCCTATCCTGTCATATTGTTGGCATACACAGCACGGAGTTTCCAAAACCTCTAAGACATTGAGGATTCCCATGTTTCTTAACCACAGACATGCTTTGAAAAACTTACTCTCTGTCACTCTGAAGACTTTTTCTTTAACATTCCTATGTTAAGGACATAAAATGATAAACACAATAGGCAAAATATTGCCTGTGTAATTTCTATACAAAAAGGTCGTAATTTAGATTAAAAATATAAATATCTGTTAATGCTGTCACACTAGGCAAGAAAGAATGAAACCTAGCCAAAATATTTCCACAAAGAAGGCAGGGGGAAAGTATGAATCTTCTCATTATGAAATTCCTTTATTCACTGACCAGCTGGCTGGAATTTTTGGAAAGAGCATACAGATTATTTCTGGTGTTTGACCAGCACTGCCACATATTAGAGACACTTAGCATAAAGTAGACCCAGCGGGAGAGCTATTAGAAAGCTTCCAAAATATATGTCCACTGGATTTCTGGCCAACTGCTCAGTTTGAGCACGATCAAATCCCTTCTTCTCTGCTGTTGCTGAACTTGTGTGCCACAAGTTTGCTTGGAATTATTGCCCTGGAATACTCATTCTCTAAGCAATAATAATGTTTGCCTTCACATGTGGAAACATATCAATAAGTGAAATAGAGCGTAAGCTGGTTATTTTGTTAGGTGCTTACCATGTGTATCTTGTATCTAAAAGTCTGAGTTGTCTAATTGTGCAGCAGCGAGTGCTGTTCTTAAGTAATCAGCTACATACTCTAAATAATTAACAGGAAATAGCTCATGATAGGTTTGTAGAGGAAACATAAATTGGTACCTGTGCATATGGCAATGTATAACAGTACATTAGCAGAAATCAGGACTTGCTCCGATTGGCATTTTGGCTGTCATCTGGCTTTTAAGTAACACATTATCCCACTCTCCCTAATTTGAGAATAGCTACTCTTGCACTACACTGCTCATGATAAATCTTTTATCTTGGAACAGGAAGGGAGGCGAGGGTGTGATGTTTGATGTTTCCTCTCTTGGTAAGTATAACTGCCTTGAGACCTTCAGGTCCAAAGTACACTGTTATGTGGAATAGGCTATTTCCTTCCAGTGCTTGGGGAATTCAGATTTGAGAGTCTATCAGAGCAGGAAGGAATTGCATACTGATTGAAACAGCAATGAAACAAATTGTGTTGCCCTCCACCAGAGTATCACCGCACCTTACTTTCAAAGCTGTGGATCCCAAAAGTTCATCCTACTTGCTTACTCTAGCCAGATGAGGAAAGATTTGTGGGAGCACACAGCTGGGAAGTGCAAATGGTGATGCCATGCCTTCACATAATACCATTTAGAACCTTCTTCAGAAAACGATCAAATTAAATAAATTCAATGGTATGTCCACACAATTGCTAATATCAGCACATTGTTCCAGAGGCTGAAAGCTTCTTTATTGTAGCTAAACTAAAATAGTACATGGTTCACTGAGCTTCTGTTAGCATTGTCCTTTAACTAAAATAACATTTTTTCTAGCATTTGTATCATCATGGTACTGCCCTGAGCACCTTTGAGGAGAGTGAATTTACCCCCTTGTCTATTCTGTTCTGAATTATATAGTTTTGCAAAATAAAGTCTACCTCTTTGATTCTCCTCTCATAAAATAGTTTGACTTTACCTGATCCATTCCGTGCATCCACTCCTTAAATCCAGTCCTCAGATTGAGCTCTTGTTGGTCCCTTGCACAATGGTGCACATACTTCCTCCTTAATGTTGGGAATGTCTTAATGGATATTGTCTATTATTTCAGCTGCTCTTCTTCCTCTGTTCAGAACATGTTAATGACTCATTAAAGAATGATTTTTTCTTCTGAAACTCCTGAACTTTTTCCTTTTTGTTGTGTCCAGCTCATGAGCTCCCTAATCAGCTCTCTCATCAGTCTCCACATGCATGACATGCACTTTGGCTATGAAACAACATTCCATTTCTAGCATTTTTAATACTACTACAATTCTGTCTTTGTTTTCCAATATCTTAGTAATGTCTCTCAACCCTGTGTCATCAGTAAAGACTCCCACTTTTAGAGTCAGACCACCTAGTGAAAAGTCATCCCAAGACCTATACTTGTGGAGCTTCACTAATAACTTCCTCTAATCCCTTGCCATCTCCCCTTCAGTCACTTCCTCAGTAATTAAAGGTTTTGCTTTCATCTCCAGCTTGCTCAGTTTATAATAATAATTTCCCAGGCACTAAGTTGAGGGGACATTTCTTCCTAGAGAAAAAACAACTGTCTCACTGAGAGAGAAGTCTGAGTTTGATACAACCTACTTTCAATAATTTTTTTTTCTGTGTTTCATTTTTCTTTCCTTCAGAGTTTGTTCTAAAGCACTGGACATACTCAATGAGAATATTTGACATCTAGTTGCTAGATTGCCCATTTCCTCTCTCTCTCTGTCTCTCTCTTTTTACATATAGGGACTCACAATCATAAACAGACATTAATTATAAATTATGTCCTTTGTTATTGAAATTTCGTATTGAAGTTCCCTGAGTTCCAGTATGGGAGAGTACTCAGCTCATCCCAATTCCATCTCCAGATATTATCATGTCGACTAGATCAGCCCTGTCTCTTTAGAATATCTGTACCTTCACTTAACAAAATTATAGAGCTGGAAGGGAAGGTTCATCACCTAATGTCCTTAGAACAATAATCTATACCTACATAATTATTAACTCTTAATTGTCCAGCCTTTCCTATAAATATTGTTTTGAAGATTCAGTAAAATCGTCAGGAAATTTATTCCAGAGTTTTTCTGTTCTTACCATTTAAGTTTCCCTAGTGTCTAACACAAATTTTCCTTGTCTGTAATTTAAACTCGTTAGTTCCTGTTCCAACCCTCATGAACACAGAAAGCAGACTGTATCTTATCTGTAACAGCCTTTTGTCTGCTTAAGGGCTATTATGCACCCCTTTGGGACCTTCTCAGTAGCATAAATAGTCTCAGTTCTCTGGCTTACACACAACTGGTTGTATTAGCTTAGATCTTGACCACTCTTATTGCTGCCTTTTGGACTATCTTTTTCAGAGCACTTTGTTCCAATAGAGCAAAAATCTCACAGAATCTTTCTCAGTGCTCAGTCACAGAATCTTTCTCAGTGTGCAGTCACATATATGAATTACCTGATGTTCTTTCTCACAGCACTCCTGCCTGAACTAGAAATGACATTGCTGACTCTTGTTCACCTTTTGATCTGCTATAACCCTGAGGTTTTGGTCGTAAAAGTGCTGCCTAGCCTATTGCCACACAGTTCAGATATCACAGTTGATTATTCCTGACAAATTATTATTTCCTTTGCTTTTTATCCCTAACAAACTCCATTCAATTCATCTTGCTGATAATTTTCAGAATGTTCCTTCAATAGTCAAGCTCATTTTGAATTTTCAATGAGCTTGTAGTCCCTCCTTGCTCCATATCCTCTGCAAATTTAATAAACATGCTTCCTATTCCATCATCCTTGTTAATGAAAATATTGAATAAATGTGGACTTAGGACAGACTCCTGCAGAATGTCACTCAATACACCCTTCAATCTGGATAATGAACCATTGATAAGTACTTGGTAAGTATAGATTTCCAATCACTTTTTCACCCCTCATACCAGTTTCGTCAAGGCAATATATGCCTAGCTTGTTAATGAGAATGTCATGTGAGATAGTGTCAAAAGCCTTATTAAGGTCAAATATGCCTATTGCTTCTCCCTCATTCACACAATCCTTGATATGGTCAAAGAAGAAAGTTAGACGGATTTGACACAGCTTGCTCATAACAAATCTGTAGTGTCTGCCACTTAGCCACTTCTATCTTCCAGGGGACAATTTGTTCCTGATTTTTTCTAGAAATCAAAATGAAGAGGGGTAGCCTATGTTGTTCACAGGACTTCTGTTTTCAATAACCTGGCTACACTTCTTTTTACACACTGATTTCTGGCTGCTACTGTTTTGTGCATTCAGTTAGCTTTTTGTTACCTACTTTCTCTTTTATTTTATCACTTGATTGAAAAGATAAGGCAGAGTATTTATTTGGTTCGAAGCTCTTTATTGTATTTCCTCTCTGCCATGGAAAATATTTTGATATTTTTATTTCTGTATTTCCCTTCTGTTCTGTGAGGTTTTACTATCCTTGGGTTTATAAAGGAAACAAAGGGTAACAGAAATTGTACATCAGGGGCTGGGTTCTCCAACATAGTGGTTTTTCTTCTGTTTGTACAAGCATCCACTGTGCACGGGAACAACCTGCTTATCTATGGAGCAGAGCGTGCACGTGCCAGTACTGCTTCCTTACCTCTGAAGGACACTGCAAAACAACTGCACGTAGCTTTGCAAGGCCAAACGAAGGGCAAGCTGCAGGTGTGGTCACAGCAATGAGCTCTGCCTGGCTCTTAATGGGACAGGGATTCAGAAACTCACCTGCTGGTCCTCAAGCTGTGTCTGCTACTCTGTGGGTTGGTGCAAGTTCTTCTGGGTATTAGTCCTTCTTATGAAATTCTGGCAATACCAAAATCCATGGAAAAATATCAAATTTTGGCCTTAAACCCAGAATTTCAGCTTCAGAAATGATTTGCCCCTTCAGTAGGTTTTCTAACACATCTTAGAAGTAGAGAATCAATGTTCCTTTCTTTCGCTGCTTTCCTGCTTTTAGCTGCTGTTGTAGATTTTTCTCCTCGTTAAAGTTATTGTAGCTTTCTGAACTCTAAGAGATTGCAAAGCTTCTGTTTGTCAGAACAGAAGGCCTGCTAGCAGGACCACTTTCTAAGCTCTCCACTCTATTATTAAGCTAATCTATGCATATTTGTTGTATTTTAGAGTGGTTTATTACATCATTTAAATACTTTTACCCATTTTTAAAGGTCAGACAAAATCAATCAAAACAAATCAATTTACATTTTAAAAACTGTGTTAATGTGACACTGTTATGGTAACGGAGATTGAAACCCTTAGGTTCAGGGATAAATTAAAATAGATTTAACAAAATAAATAACTGCTGTAATTGTGAAGACTAAGAACAGAACTGATGCATCAAAGAGAAGAAAAAGGGATTTAGGGCTGGGTCTGCAGCTCATGTAATTCTAGGGAGTGATGCTGGTTTTAAATCAAATGAGAATTGGTCCAGAACTATTAATTGAACAGCATAATTAATTTCTGTGGGCTTATTTTTTGGTTTTTGTTTTTTTTTTTTCCCTCGCACAGAATTTCTCTAACCACTCTTAAGCAGTGTTAACCACAGTATATACATCTCTTAGGTGAAGCCTAGGTCTGTACTGAATATGCAGAACTTTCCTGTCTCCAAGCACTTCTCCCTCTCCCGTTGACACTTTTGCTTGGTTTTAGATCATCACATTACCTGGAAATCTTGCTTGCTATTGCCTGTTTAAAATTCAGACATTAAAAAAATATCATAGACTGTGGTAGTGCTCCTGCACAGCTCTTCCCTGAGTCAAGACAGAGAAGAGCGAGTTGGAGGATGAACTCAAGGAAAAGAAATTGTCTGTCAGCTGAACTTTCCTGATCTTTGCAAATTCTAAGGAAACTTGGGTGAGGCAGCTCAACAATTCAGTGGCATCTCAAAAATGTAAGGTCTTGCTGCAGTTTTTTCCTGCTTCTTTCCCTGTCTACTTAAGAGGCGGAACAAGCTTCTAATTGCCAAGGTGGTGACAAGTTTTGATACTTTGTCCAAAATTCCAGGGGCAAGTGGCAAGCTAAGCATTGACCTTTCAACATATGGCTGTGTCTTTATGATTTCTTGCTTTTTTTTTTTTAATAGCTGGCTAATCACACTCAGCCCTGTTTATAGATTACAGAAGATGTGAATGTATTTGGGGCTTTTTTTCACACTCCCTCCAAGGTCAGAATATAGTTCCATTTTATCTCTTCAAAGGAAAAGAACTCTATTTTGTGCAGAAGTTTGAGAAAAAGAAAAAAAACACATTTATATTTCCAAGTTCCAGCTGGGTGAGTTTCACCTGAAGTATCCAATGGGAATGTAGTTGCACCAGTCTGGAGCAGCATTCAGCTCAGCAGCTGAGAACAGCAGCCCAACAATGTAAGGACAGGGCTGAACAAATCGCTTGGAATAAGATGTCCTGGATCCTCCTGTTCATTTTTAGAAGCAAAAGCAACTTCATCACTTTAAGGAACCATTAGAAAATCTGGGAAAACCTACTTCTGTATTTACTGCCTTTTACTTTTACAATATCTACTTAGGACTAGAACCAGAAATGACATGTTGATGAGAAGCTGCTCTAAATTTTGGTTGTGGTCAACAGAAGGTTTGCCAGAAATCTCATTAACAGATCCTGCTTTTGTCAATTTTACAGCCCAGTTGCAGTGGCTTCAGAGCTTTGGATACACACCACTGTCTGAACTTGCAGATGATTTTCCCAACCAAGTCCCTGTCTTCTAAGATTTGCCTATTAATCAAGGCCACTCTAAATCCTTGAACTGATAATATTCAATAATAGTTTGAGTAAAATTTAACAGCTTAATGGTTTCAGTGGTAGAAAATATTCTATTTACTTCTTACAGTGAGCATTTGTGTGTTAAAAATCCTTATAAGAATAAGGAAAGAAAAAAGATGCATCTTGGAACTAGACTAATAGCATTATGTACATTTGTTTTGGTGACAGCTTGGAAGATTTCGTGAGCAGCAGGGCTGCATGGCAAAGCCAGGACGATTTCCACATTCCTTTCTCAGGAAAAAAACTTCTGCTGTGTCTCAGGAGGAAGGAAGGTCTGGTGGATACAGCACTGGATGGGGTGTCGGGAGACCAGGCTCTTCCTGCGTGACCTTTTGACTGCTCATTTAATTCCCCATGCACAATTAATAGACCCATCACTGGGGATAGCAGTCCTCTTATCTCTCTGCTCTCTCATCATGTCTGTCACATTTGTTTTACTCTTTGAGTGATAAACTTTCTCCCTGCTATTGCCCCTTTATAATCCTCTTTTACAAACTTCCAAGCACTGATCCAGGCTGCTTTAAAAAATAGCTAAGACTGTTGGGTCTGAGCACTGAAGATGAAGTTCTGCCTCAGGAAGTTGTGCATCTGGACAATGCCTGTAGCAATGTGCTGGCAATGTGGTGATTTTGTGGCCACAGTAGAATCAGTCCTGGGAAGGAAGAAAAATCTGGGGGGCAAAGTGAGACTGTGGATAGGTGTGGGGGACACAGCTCTGCTTTCCACTCTTCTCTTTGGCTCTAGGTTTCACCTCTTTAGATATAAGGTACTCCATCCCCTTACCCTGGGAAGCTACCTATATTGCCTATACCATGAGCTGGCTCTGGCTGATAGAGCTTCTTAGCATTTGTTGTTTTCAGAAGTCTGTAGCTCCCTTTGCTAATGGAAAGCAAACCAACCCCTGATATTACTACAATGGGTGGGATTTTCCCCTCTCCTTTCTGTCTCCAACTACCCTAAAATAGCCACCTCAGTTTTGGTTATCAGTTCTTTAAGAGGAAATTACGCTAGTGAATGGAAAACTTTTTTTAATGCCAGGTTTTAACAATTACTGTGCCAGGTTCCAAATCTCTGGAAAATAGGGTTTCCTGGTGGAAACTGACCCTCCCCTTGACCAGATAATACTGTCACTGTAGCTAATATCATGTGTCTCGTGATACTGAATGTCAGCCTAAATTAATTACCCAGGATGTACCCCCCACACCCTGCTGTAAGATGTCACTGCTCATATTTATAACTGGCCTCTATCTACATACCTAGCAGACTGCATATGCAAAGCCTTGGCCTCACTCTCTTCATAAATGTTTACTGAAGAAAGAGGAAAATACGGTATTCAACATTTCTTCTCCCATCATTTCTGCCATGAAAAAAAATTTACTAGTATCATAAAATAATTTGTATATTGGAAAAATATTTGTACGTTTCTGAACTTTACCTCAGCCTTACACTACAATGTTATACAGATATAGTTTTATGACTTGGATAGATTTAATAAAAATTACAAAAGAAGTCAGCTGTATTCAAGTGTCAATTGCTGCTTAACACACAGGCTTACATTTCTTGTAAAGGTTGTTTTCTTGAACTCTAGAGAGATGAAAGATGGAAATCCTTAGCTGTAGGAATTGCATATTTTATGGTTCCTGGAGATGTCTCCCTGAGGACCCACAACATGATGGCATACTTTGGTAAGGAAAAAAAAGCTGTCTAGTTAATAAGCATGCTACCCTTTCATATTTTAAGATATCTAAACAGTATTTGCATTTCCCCACTCTGGTAAAACTTCTGACAAACATCTCAAGCCATCAGGTAAATGAGAGAAGTGAATGTTCTCTTACTTTATGAGAAAGGTGTTTTTTGATGTTTAAAGTACCATATTCCATTTAAGGAGATCATTATGGCAATGCTGGACAGACTTAATGAATGTTTTACTTTGATCCTTAAGATTTGATGTCAGGAATATCAGATCTTGAGAAAAGCAGACGGATTTGGATCTGTATTCATCACATGTTTGTAAAAGGAATGGAGGATGAATAGCTGTGCCTTTGAAGGAGGACAGCTGAAGAAGAAAAATATACATATTTTAACAAGCAGCCCTTCAGTAAAACACGAGCACATGTTAATGGAACAGATATGGCCATTCCAGCTGCCATGTTCCACCTCTGTGAGGCTCAGCAGATGGATCTGCATTGACTTGGATCAAGCTTCAGGAACTAAATTGACCTCAGCTCCAAGGTACAAAATTTCTGCATCTCACAGGCTCTCTTTCCCATGTGGTCTGTTTTGCCACACAGGCCAGATATTTCTCCTGCTTTGGAAAGTCATTCGTACAGCTGTGGTGCAGTGGGGTCTTTTAATATTTTGACAAAGAAGCTGAATGGTTCAACACAAGAGATCTTTCCCTGTTCTTTCATCAGTGTGTGAGGCTGAATGAATAAGAGTGGGGTGGACTATGAAAGGAGGCTAAGCGTGCCTGTCATAAGCTTCTAAGCTGATTTATTTCGAGGGAAAGCCTAAAATATTTCATCATTTTGGATGTGGTGCATTGTCTCATGACTAACTCAATAATTAAGGTTTCTTAGGTGGTTTTACTACCTTTTGTGCATTGTCAAATCAAATTACTTACAATTTTACATGTATGGAAAATATTGTTTAAAATTTAGAGCTGGAAAGCAAGGAGTTCTCATTTAAAATTGAAATAATTTATTATATTTCACAATAAAACTGTAATGGACAAGAAATTGAAACTTTAAGAAAAATTTTATTCTAGTATCTTTTCATGTTGATTGCTGAGATCTAGCTTCACAATAATCTTCTCACAAAAGAAAGTCAGCCTTTAAATTACTGTCAGCAAGACACAAAGAATTTCATTCCAACCTGTTTTAATAGGAAAGTCTCAAAAGCAAGCAGTCACTGAAGTTGATAATAGCAGTTAATTACTTCAAATGGAAGAAAATATATTCTTGTTGTAAAGAGAATCACCTCTAGAACATGGGCAAACAACAGTCGTGGGGAAATTATGTTTTTTTCTGGAGTTTACCTTTTCCATCTTTGGGTACTTTTGCTACCAAATTTGTATGTCTTCCAGATGTGGGAGCTTTAGGGGGCTTTTTCAGTGCTTCTGTTTTCATCTTCTCAATTAGGATTGGGTTGGGGAGAGTGCCTTATCTTCTCTCTGCTGGTTCTGAAAACTGCTCAAGACATTGTGGGAAGGGTTGAGCAGTGCATAGAGAAAAGAGTGCATAGAGAAAGAGCTCATAGAGATGAGCTTTAGTGAAAAAGGGCTAAAAATGAGAAGGGGAAAAAAGAAGAGCAAAAAGGAAAGGAATATAGTTGCTGAAAGTGAAATAAAATTTAAATTTTGTAAATCATTATATCAGAATTACTTTACTGTCTATGAAATAAGAAAGACATAATAAGAAGGAACAATAGCTGACTTTCCCCCCACACTGAGAAAGCCTATATAATGTTTTCAGTGCTAGCTATCTGATTTTCATGTTCTCTGCAATGCACTCCTACATTGTGAAGTAGATGTAGTTATTGATTTAACTGTACAGTTGAACAGCTCGGTAGATAAAACATTCAGGCCTCTTGAACTTTCCTAGGTCCTTATCTTCAGCAACGCTCCATCAGAAATTTTGTCAGTCCTTGGGGAAAGAAGCAGGTATGCAAACAAATGTATGTTGATTTATTTGTGAAGGATGATTCAGCTGTGATCATAGCAAAGCCTGGAAATTGTAGAGTCAGTGCTCATAGCTGGAGGTATATTTCCATAATAAGATATGCCATACTATTTGTACTCCATCCAGCTGGCCCATTGGAGCACAGTATTTTATGTAATTATTGCATAAATTTTAAAAGATAAAACATGTAAATGAACCTGAGTGGTAGTAATAGATGATTTTAATTACCCAGACACAGACAAGATTGCATTAAGTAGAGGAAATATATTTCTAAACCAGGAATGTGAGTGCTTTCTAATTCAATCTGGACATCAGCTGACAGGCAAAGAAACAAGACTGTGTTTGAATGTAACTTGAAGAGGAGGTTGACAAAATAATGTTAGAGAACAATTTGGGCTTCAGCTTATTAGCTGGGGTCACAAATACACTACAGAAGGAATTAAAGTGACAATCAAAGCTACAGAGAGGAGCAAAAGGCAGGACCCCAACAATCAGCTTCAAAATAGCAAACTGGGATACCATGTAAGGCAAACTAAATAAAGCAGTAAAGAGAAAGATGATAGAAACCAAGAGGTCTAAAATGAATGCTGAATGCTGAATGCTCAGTGCTATCTAGACTTGATTAACAGCTTGCCTTACACCTGGTTGCATTCTCATTTGTCAGGGGCTGGGCAAATAACCCCTTCTTCAAATATAAGATGAAACTCTTGTGTGCTGCCTGGAGCTCATAGATCTACTAACCACTGAAGGCAGAAGAGAAGTCCACAAATTTTTGCAACAACCCATGAAGAGTGACATCCCTCCACCCCTTTTGTGTTTGCAGTTAGACTCCTTCTTGGAAGAGCTCTTCAGATTCCCACTCAGTGCTTGGTTCAAATATGTTTATTTTTCTGTGCCTGCCTTTTTTCTTTCTTTGTGTTCTCTGCACATTTCAACAGTGCAGGTGCTACAGAGAAGTAACAATACAAAACTCATGAACTATTTGTGGATACAGGGTCCAGACCTGGAAGGAAAGGTAGGATGCCAAGTCCAAACTTCTATAGCCTATAGTAAACTGGGAGAGTTTACAGAATATCTGTGTCTTATGCTGTCCTATCCCCTAAGCCACCAAGCTCTATTCAGCACCCTGTGACAAGTGAAAAATACATGGAAAGAGTCCAAAAGGTACGTAAACTGTAGTGTGCCATAGAAAGAGAAAGGGAGAGATCCAAGAGGTTGTGAATGTTACTGAATAGGTCCCAGGCGACATCCATTCCCTCAAAATCAGCCTCATGAGAAGGACCTGGTTCTCATGCCATGCCTCATACAGCTGCAGATCTGTAAAGATCACCACCTTGAATTTAAAATTTGATTGTTATGAAATCGATTTTATGTGCCTGTTTGATGTGATAGAATACTCAAGCTGTGATTTTCTTGCTGTTTTTACTGATCTTGACAACTGCTCCAAAGTCACGGGTAGGTTTAGCTGCAAATAATCTCACTACCAATTGAGGAAGCATGGAGGGAATTCATAAGAGGAAGGTTAGCTAGAACAGAAAACCTTAGATCAGAGGGATTACTGTAGCCTTCTGCTCACCAACAACTTCCTGATATGACTACACATTTATACCCTGAGTGGCACCACCATCTAAGTGAACAATTCTGGACAGGCATTTGGAATGGTGCAGCTCTGTGCTTTGATGCATGGCCTTTCCCCATCACATGCTTGGGGAACCAATCCCATACTAAGTGGTCTCCCTCCCATTCCCTCCTCCTTAATCACCTTCGGGCAAAAACTTGCCTTGATGGTGACTGTTACCTGCATGCAGTTGTAATATGTAATAATATGATGTTCTGCATATTCAAAATTTATACCATTAATGATCTGGAAAAAGACTGGCCTAACAGGTTTCTCCTCCTGCTGCTTGATGGGGAGGTCAAGAGGGATCTTTGGTTCCACACTTGTTTCTTCGGTAGCTCTTGATCAATCTCCAAGGGGTACCTGAATTTTGAGATGGAGTTTGGAGCAGAGGTGATCCATGGATCTGGCTCTAGATTATTACAGTGGTTCAAAACCATGCTACAGGAATAATTTTTATTATTTTATTTATTATTCAACTACAAGCCGAATTTTGTCTGAAATTCAGTCTTTAATCAGGGTTTGGCTTTGAAAACAGTCAGAAGCCTAGGGAAGCACAAGCAGTTAGTCCAGCCCTGAGGCCCAAGGTCTGCTCAAAAGATGGAGACCCGAAGAAAATTTGCCAGGACTGCTGACATGAACATATGAAACAAAAATTCCAAGGGAATTAAAAATAAACACCCTTATTTCTCTGTCCTAAGATAGCTGAAGTAAACAGCAAGGTAATAAGGCTGTCTAGCCATTAAAGAGCATGACTGGGAAGTTAGTGACAGTTGGGTTGATAATGTTGCTGATAGTCTGAATGATTTCTTTCCTTCAGCATTCACAAAAGGAGCTGAAGGTCACACTTCTGTGACTAGGATACATTTTCCTGGGGGGGGAAGTGAAATGTTAAAAGGCTTTACAATTATACAAGAGCAGATAGGCAATTAGAGGTATTAAAAGTTGACAGGTAGCAGGTACTTATGAATTATATCTCAGAATTCAGAATTCAGCAAGAAGTAGCAATGGAAATAACAAAAGCCTTTTGCTGCTGAATTTTGATAGGACACCACAGACAAGAGCAGAGGGTAGGCAAAACAGCAAAAGGCAGATGGCAGGGTTAAATGAAACAATACTGAGTAAGAATTAACTGGGAGAAAGAAAGAGGCAAGCCAGGTCTGTGTTTGGCTTGAGCAGAAGGTGTAGGAAATGCAGTTCAGGGATGAAGGCAGCAAAGCATCTGGTCATCTTGGGCCTGTAATGAAAAGGTCTAGGAATGACTGTCAAAAGAGAGAGGGAAATGTAGTAGCTGGGGAAACACTGAAGAAGGATGGAACCAAGGAATGGCTTCAGTTTTCCTGTCCCACACATTCAGCTCAGTCCCAGGACAGCTTGCAACTGAATTAATGTCACAGCAGAAGGATGGCATTCCAGAAGTACAGACTCCAATTCAGAAATGGTCCTTACGGAACTAACAAAGCTAATCCCTGTCCTCTTCTTGCCATTGCTTTCCACAGTTTCTGTGCTGTGCTCAACATTCCAGCTTAATCTAAAAGTGGAATGAATCACACTTGACTTCAGCTGACCATACAGCTAAATACTTGCACAGCTTCCATGTCTGAAAGTACTTATTATCCTAAGAGGCCTGGGGAGGCACTGGGGTAGATGAAAGAACATTTTGTTTCCCTGGGAGAGTAGGGGAAGATTCTGCCAGCATTTCCCGATAGTACCTCTGCTTAAGAGTTATTTGAAAGAATGAGAGTTATGGTAAGAGCAGAAGATTGAATTGATGCAATTAAACATACTGTCATAGATGATCTTATGATGGAGAAGAATAATCTCTTCCCTAGCATTAACTACAAATAGTACAGGAGATAATGACCAGTCCTTTAGGTCTCTTTCTACTGTAGTGTATGATGTATGATACCTTTTCCCTTTGATTTGCTTTCATTTTTTTTAAATCTCATTATCACTGTGTTATGGCAGCACCTAAAGACTCTGCTGAGATATCAGGTTATATAAAAGAAATAAGGAAGAAACATGTTGTCTTGCAGTTATAAGCTTTATCAGACTCCCAAGCATAAAACAGGGATAACACTGAGGCACAAAAAAAAGTGATTTTCCTATGCCATGAAGGAAGATAAGGGGTGGGCAGAAGAGTTAATTTCAATGCCTCATTCAGCAATGGGCCACAGGCTTATCCAGAATCTCCATTAATAACTAACACAAATACTGTAATAAATAACAATGACAAATAAAGCTATGAAGCAATTTATGGAGATATTTTTCCTATTTGCATTTATATGTCTTTTGAAAATAAATTATTTTTTATAAAAGCAAAAAAAAAGGTTTGTAAGTAGATGCTGAATAGTATTTTGTTTAGTTGAAGAGACAGAAAAAAGCTATTAGCAGGAGTTGAGTAGTTGAACTGACTGTTTTTAAGAGAATCCTTCATTCTATTATTACTTGAAGAACTTTGTGACCTTGTATAAGTCATTCATTTGATTTCCTCACATCTCCACCAACCCTAGTGAAAAATAGGGAAAAAAAAATGCAGGATCTCACTTAGAAACAGATTTCACAGATGATCTGTCTAGCCTTCAAAAGTGAACTATGGAAATACGAAAGATGACTATTGTTTAAATACTGGAAAAAAATTATGGAAACAACACGAAATAAGGGAAATGGCTGGATTCTGTAACCCACTTTGACAATGATCCAAGAGTAAACAAACTCTAGGTATCTACCAAGATTTAGCATGGCCATTATAAGCTTAAACAATGGGCATGGTTGTGTTCATTGCTACAGTCGTGTAGATATGTTTTACACTACAGCTCTTCACTGCAGCCATCCTGAGCAGAGATGAACCAGGAATCTCAAAAACATGAGGTAACTTAGCCTGGCTGTAAGATGCTGAAAATCCAACCACTTGGGGTGTATTCCAGATTCAGCACTCGACCTGCTCTGTTAGGAGGGAATTTTGCCTCATTTTCATTTCAATCTTTTTCTGTTTTGTCTATGGCAATTTTAATAAACAAGCTTTTTAAGAAAAACCGTTTATAGTGTTTACTGTAATGAAGTACTGATCTTCTCAGTAAGACAGGCACTGTTTACATCTACCTTTACTTTAGGAAGATGTGTCCATTTATTTCCTGTCCAATCCTTTACTTTAGGAAGATGTGTCCATTTATTTCCTGTCCAATCATTCTTCAACATGTCATTCTGTAAAGACCTAGGAAAACCTGAATGCTAAAGAAATAACTCTAGGAACCTGCTCAGGAACTTTACGTGTATTGCACAACAAGACCAGATATAGCTACTCTCATTTATTTTATAGACAAGTTAACAGCAGCATTATTTTATGCTTCAGTCCAAACTATGGCTGACAAATATTGTAAATATAACCACTTGAAAATGCTGTAAAACTCTGAAATAATCAAGAGGTTCACCTGTGAGTTTAAGAAAACATTTTGACCAATTCCATCTTTCAAAAGCATTAAGTATTAAAATACAACCTTATTTGAGCTAGGAAGCTGGGCTAAACTCAAGTGAAACTCTCACAGTTTTGTTATCATTTTCACCCAAGTAAGGTTTTTTAAACCCAAAATGGAGCTTATTTGTTCATCATTGTCTAAAAGAATATTACTGATTTACATATTTTTTGCCTCACTTACATGGTTACATGATTGGTGTGGCTATAGCACCACAACTAATGTCCATTATTCAATATTACTGATTTACATATTTTTTGCCTTACTTACTTACATGGTTACATGATTGGTCTGGCTATAGCACCACAACTAATGTCCATTATTTTGTTTATAAATTTAATTCTAGAAACTAGAAATTTTTTTTTCCCTCACATTCAGCTTTGTGCCAGAAGCAACTTCTCTAAGAATAGCAACGAACGTAGGAACTTTCTGCTTTAAGTGTCAACTATTGACAAAAAAAAGCCTGGTCAGACTACAGTTCTGCCAGGTCTCATCACTGGTTTGGTCTCCATTTGAAAAACTGATTATTCCTCTTCATCCTTATCTGCATCCATTGACATCTTTGGTTAGAGTATAAGGGCACTGAGAACTTCAGCAGCTTGGTGTGTTTCTTAACATGGAAACTGTTGAGTTAGCAAACTATAAGGCATCAGAGAGCAGCAAAAACAGTTGACGAAAACCAAAAGCTCCACCTGTCAGTGAGCAAGCAAAGTGAAAGGGAAAATAAACTTAGTAAGATTATGTCCAAAATTTAGCTAGATCTATGTTTAGTCACAAAGGAAATCCATTGTGGAAACATTAATCATGATAATTTAGAGATTGTATCAAAAGATTAAGTCATCCTTGGATTAGAAAAGTCTGAGGAATGGTGGGCAATATTTTTATTTTCTGATGAGGAAGGAGGGCATGTAGCTGAATTATGGTGCAGCTGTCCAGAATGTTTTTATGTCCTGCTGCAGATATTAGTGAAAACATAACCTGTGCCATTTATATGAGAGACCAAAGGACCTGCCCCCATACCTGCATGCACTACAGCAACAGCTGTCCTCCTTGGCTCTAGTTCATCAGAGTCTGGAAATTCTGTGTCTCAAGCGAAAGGCAGTGCTTATGTCTAAAACTCACAGATTCTGGTCAGAATGAAGCCAGGAGCGCAGATGTAGTTTAAAGTTTATTTTCTATTGGCTCAGTTGTAGCCAGAGGGATTCAGACCTCCCCACAGTTATGTACAGGTCCAAGGGAAGCTTCTCTGGAAGCATAACAGCATGGGGCGGCTCCTGCATTTCCCTCTCTCCTCTCCAGGATTAATTAGATTATTCTTTCTATCCTTTGTCAGATCTGACTGTAGGAAAGTCTTTTGTTTTGAGACAGTAAAGCTCAAGAAAATGAGGTCATCAAGCACTACTAGACTGATTCTGCAGCTTCAATGGTTAAGGCTCTTCAGGCTTACTCTTAGGTGACAGTCAATGGGAATAGTTTGTTTTATTTTAATTTTTGACTTGTACAGATTTCAATGAATTGGAAAAGATCCATTGAAATTTGATCGTCACCATAACCACGTCTTGGCTGAAGTTCTACAGTTCTCAGAATCTAGGTCGGACAGGAGGATTTATAGTTTTCCACTTAAGACTCAAAAATGGTTTTCAATAATTGAATATAGAGTCAGAACTTCTCAATTAATCTCACCTGAACTTTGAAATTTAAGAAAGAATCCCTAAAAACTTAAATTCCATGTAACATTTAACAGCCTTCAGTGAAGGAATTGCTAAATATACATAAAAGTTTAATAATTGCCTTTTATAAATATATTTCTATATCCTGCTTTGGATGTCTCACTTTGCCTGAATGATGTTATTGTTACTGTGTATTCTACTGCTTCTTAGACTATTGCTTTTATTTCCTGAGAAGCTGCTGGCCAGCTGAACTTGAGAAGGTGTAGAACAGTGTTGCATATTGATTCTGGCTCAACCCTTTCTTCTTCCTGATACGTTTGCCAAGAATTACACAGGCAAAAATGTCACTCACCTTGTCAACAACGACAATTCTGTTGCAATTGCAGAGGAGAAAAAAAGCTGCCTGCTTTTCTTTGCACCTATTTGTCAGCATAGAAATATTAAAGAATATTTCTTTCCTCCCTGAAGTATTCAGTATTATGATGCTATCTTTCACATCCAAAAAAAGATGCACAGGTTTGATGCAGCCATATAGTACGACTGAGAGAATATGTGAGACCTTCTGACCTCCTATTGTCATTAAACTCACTCACAGAGTGAGCAACAGATTCAGATCCCAGCAAGGCTGACCTTGGCTCTCTAGAGCTAGCTGCAAGACCAATAGCCCAGATACCACCCCAACATCATTGGATATTAAGTACCTTTTGAGCCGTGATGCCACAGTAACACTAATACATTACTCATCGCCAACATCCAAACCCAGTGTTCAGGGTACAGCTGTAGCCTACTCCATGCCATGCTTCACGGTCCAGACTCAATGCCAGGATTATCAAAATGCTCAAGTGAAGTATGATGCCATATCCTCACTTCACACAGGCTCCTACTCCTGGAAAGTGCCTATGCTGAGGTTTATAGAGCCATCGTCCCCCAGCCTGCCAGGACAAGTCAGTCGCATACACGTGTATTTACGCAACCATTTTGAAGCACAAGCTGTGTCTCTTGTGAGGAAATACAGAATGTGAGGAGTCATATCCTCCATTTCAGAATGGAAAGTTGAGAGTCCACACAATCAACCAGTTTTTTTAAAATTACGATCAGTTTAATGCCCGTATTTTGGATTAAAATCCTCTATCCAGGCCTCTTGAAAACTGATGACCACATATCCCTTTCATTGCCTTATTCAGGATTAAGCCAGAAAAATGGTGCTGTGCATAATTCTGTCATCATGTGGTTCCTTGTTCTACCAGTCTGTGGTCTGTAATTCACCAAGAAAACCCAGGAGCTTGTGTAGACGTGGGAATAAACTGCACAGTTCTCCCTTGGTAAATCTGAAAAGATGCTTGGATGCTTCTGCCTGACATCTCTCTATTAGTGACATCTAGAGAGACACAGCCTAGCTGGAGCAGGGCCTGGGATGATATGATATGTGCAGCATTGTATGTTGCTTCAGAGACCACTGTTCCTGGCTCTGCAGAAACATACTTAAGGTCATTAAAACAAAACAACATTAAAAACCAAGAAAAGCAGGCAATTCTAATAGTAGACCAAACCAAAGAAATATTCTGGGAGCAGCATTGTTTTCCATGGCCATCAGCTTGTCAATGAATCACAAAAAACTCTCAGTGAGCAGTGCCATACCGATACTCCAAAACTCATACCCCAGCTGCTGCTCAACCAGTGGCTCTGAGGGAGGAATGGCACACAGTTGTGTGCTTTAGTGACCTGACCCAACTAACACAGGTCCTGTTGCTGCTGGTCCTGCTACAAATCTGAAACTGTGAGACTAACTTAAAAAATGCATATAAATCAGGCAGAAGTCCTCCGAGCTTCAGACCACAGCCCATTGCAGTCTGGAAGACATGACAATGACATAAAATATGAGTTTGTTTGCCCATATCGATTTCCTTTTTATCTCCTGTCTTCTAGATGCAAAGGCATTTGAAGTGAGGAGATGTCAATTTTGTTTTGTATATTCACGGTTTCATTGTAATAAATTATGTCTTTGACACATTTTTGTAAAGAAGAAAAGGAAAGAAAAAAACCTGCCCAAACCCTTGTAGTCTTATACAGAGAGATCACATGTGTTCTGGTGATGATTTTGGACATCCAGAAAAATAACATAATTCAAGTGTCTGAAATGAGTATCAGAAGGCAGGCTTCAGGCACCCCATGCTTTGCCATGCTGGTTTGCTGCAAGTTGAAGCCCCCTGTCCAGCTCTGTCCTACCTTGGACCTGAGGTCAAAGACCTGAGAAGGTAGATGGAGAGATTCGAGCCTGTGAGAACCTGTGCACGACTGAACCATGCCACAGCTCTTGCCTTAATCATGGTAGCAAAGAGAAGTTGTGGATCTCACTAAATGAGGAGAGAGACTTGAAGTGTCCATTGCCCACAGGAGCTTGAAATTATTGTCTTTGCTGCTTGGCATAAATTGCAAACATCCAAGAAAACCTATCAGAAAAGCCATGAAAGCGGAGGATGTCTGGAGTCCAATGCCTGCCCTGTGCTCGCTCCTTGTGCAGCCCTGAGAGGACCTGCCGCCTCTTGCCTGTTGCTCAGCCGTGAAACTATATCAGCACTGTATCAGTGCTGCTCTCAGTGGGGGATTAATTAAAGTTTGTAAAGCACTTTGGATATACTCAGATACAATATCCTACAGGAGCACAAGATATTTAATCCTTTGATAATATTTATTTGGCTGATGCATGTGCTAAAAGGGGAAAGAAAGCCAGGGCACATGTCTGTTTAAAAACATCCTTTCTCATTAAAAATGGACAAGCTAAATTAAAAGGTTTGTGGAATGTGTTTCCTGTCAAACCTTGGGCTTGGGGGGAAGTACTGGAGGAGGATTTGTGGCTGTAGTTTGGTGGTGTGGCTATCTTAGCATAACTATGGGCTTTCTATGACTTGTGAGACTGAGGGCTGATTTATTTAATTACCCTGTAATATTGCATGCTGTTAATATCTGCATTTCTGTGTCATCCAGTTCAGCTTTAGCAGGTATTAATTACTTATCCAGATAAAAATAGCTTATGGGGGTTTTTGTCTGAATTTTTTAAACTTACGTAGGAACTGGTGACTTTATATTATCCAGCAAGACCCAGCTGGAATCTTTCCTAAAGACCCTGGTAAAAATTGGCATGTATTTTGTTTCACTATCTAAAAATCTTTAATCTTTCAAAACTGACATAAAATACATAGTTACTCCTCTCACTTTATTAATTTTAATTTGTTGTGATCCCATATTTGCTGTTTTAAGCAAACTAACTTCAAGATCTAAAGCCAGGCAAACAGCCCATGGTGCAAACTTCACATCTGTATCACATTACACTTGGCAGGAGAGATAGGTGCACTCATTTACTGGAGCTCAGCATGGGGTGAGAGTTCATAGGTTATCATTCCTGATGGCTTACATCTTTACAGATGTTTTCCCTTTATGAACAAAAGAACTGCTTGTCAGTCACAGCTCAAACCTAAAAACCAGACACCTAAACCTTCTT